>NC_079448.1:53893944-53946444 GCF_903798145.1 Danio aesculapii | reverse complement strand
TTGTTAAAATTAAGCATCTTTATTAGTTTGTGTTTATATGTTTGAGTGTTTTAAAAATAAAGTATATTATAATATAGATTATATATGTATTGGCGCCCTGAAATGTTTTTTGGATGGGGATTTTGGATATGCTCTGACCGATGGCCTTACTGTTTCACAAAATCAATGTAAGCTGAAGCACGTATGTATCGCTAATGAGCCTGTTTAAATATTTAGTGCTCAATTTTGAAAGCTCAGCATCTTCACGTGACAGTGTCCAGTGTGTGGGCTCGTTCATCCTCTTATCATGCATTGGCTGATCTGTGGAGTGGATGTGAGAGGATATTTACACACTTACAGCTGTAACGGAGCTTTTACCACTGTGCATCAGCAAAAGCAGAGCGGGCGAATCAGGCGTGCGCTCGGGGCTGCATTCTGGTTTAGACTTCAGCCTTGTCCATTCCTATTTATTCAACCATTAATGCCCTGGAAGAGACCACAGGGAAATGAAATAAACACTTCTCTGCGCATCACAGCGGCGCCTTGCATCTCTTTGCACAACCTCGACTGTCCTGCGGCCAAACCCTCCAAAAACAAATGAGCTTGTTTCCTTCTACTTTAGCTCATGTATCAGTGACACTTTAAAGGCTCTTGAGACTGTACTGCTGCCTTCAGTGCCACTGCGAGGGGCTTTACAGGCTAGACCAGGGTGACCCCATAATATTACACTAACTGCTTCTAGGAGCATCACTTCGGCTTGAATGAGAACAGTGGAAGTTAAAGACCTCACACACACACACATACACACACACACACACACACATATATATATACACACACACAAACAAAAAACACATTCACAAACACGCACACTCATAAACAAAACAAACGTATATACAAACACACACACAAACAAATACACCCATTAAACACACACATGCGCACACATGCACAAATAAACACACACACACACACACTGATAAACAAATGCATAGCCACACACGTACAAGGGCAAACACACACACACACACACACACACACACACACTGAGATTAAAAAACTTTATCTTATTAACATACACAAATACTCTCTTTCTCTCACACACACACACACACACACACACACACACACACACACACACACACACACACACACACACACACACACACAATCATGCACGCACACAAACAAAATCATGTAGACTGACATACAAATACACACACACACACAAATGTACACAAACAAAACACACACACACACACACATACATATACTAACACAAGCAAACACACACACACACACACACACACACACACATATGCATACACACACACACACACACACACACGCACACACACTTTATCTTATTAACATACACAAATACACATACACACAGTTCTAAAAAATGTATTACACACACTTATGCATGCACGCACACACACACACACACACACACACACACACACACACACACACACACACACACACACACACACACACAATCACGCACGCAGATATACAAAATCATGTAGACTGACATACAAACGCACACGCACACAGACACACACACACAAATGTACAGAAACAAAGCACACACACAAGCGCACACATGCACAAATAAACACACACACACACACACACACACACACACACACACACACACACACTGATAAACAAATGCATAGCCACACACGTACAAGGGCAAACACACACGTACGCACTCAAAAGTGCACACACACACACATGTATGCACACAAACAAACACACAAATTCATAAGCAAGCAAGCACACAACACTACATGTATGCACACAAACACACACACACACACACACACACTCAATCATATTGACACAAACAAACACATTTACAAGCAAACACACACAACATGGATACACACAGTCATACACACACACACACACTCTCAGTTCAGTCATCCCATAAGCAGAGCTGAAGGTGGCCGTCCTTATCAAACACATCAAGTTAACCACTGATGTCACTGATCAAAGAGCCAATTGCTCTGCTATTATAGTGTCAGAGGAGAGCCGGACTGCAGAGTGACTTTGTGACGTGTTCCCACTCGGTAAACACACCTATGATCCATTAGAGCGCCAGGAGATTATCAAGACTCAATGCAACAATTTGTGAGGATTATTCTGGACGACCTTGCGGCGCTCTTGAAAGGCGACGGGAAACATGGCAATGAGCCACTGAGCTCACCTTCAGTCTGATTACAGCTCAAACACACTGACACTGCACTCTACGGCTGCGTTTACACTGGCACACACACACACACACACACAATACTGATGATTTTGTTTGATATCATTTCCAAATCGATTCTGAGAGACTCCTAATTGTGGATTTGAATGCTTTAAACAATGTTGAAGACACACTTTTTCTCCCAAGCTTTTGAATTGCTGTGTGTATGCTCATGTTTGTTTCAGATTTGTTTTATTCCTCTTGTTTTTGCTCCATTCTTGTGTATGTTCAGCATTTTGACTAGCTTTAAAGTGATACTGTAAATGTGCTATAATGCATAAATAAAATTTATTTAGTAGTATAGATATCAGACATCCAGACCTGCATCTAAACATGTACGCCTGATTCACCTTGGCTGATAATTACATAAAAATCTCTATTTTGCATATTCATACAAATATATATATATATATATATATATATATATATATATATATATATATATATATATATATATATATATATATATATATATATATATATATATATATATATATATATACATATATACATATACATATACACACACACACACACATATACATATATATACACATACACACATATACACATACACACATATATATATATATATATATATATATACATATATACATAAATAAACACACTCACCGGCCACTTTATTAGGTACACCTGTCCAACTGCTCTTAACGCAAATTTCTAATCAGCCAATCACATAACAGCAACCCAATGCATTTAGGCATGTAGACATGGTCAAGACGAGGGGCGTCGCTAGACCCCATTTACTGGGGCACGTGCCCCAGTACATGCTTTGAGACACGATTTACTTTATATGCAAGTGTATTTATTAAGAGTGGTAATCCCAGAGTAAAGACGTCTCTATGTGCAACCGAACCAACGCTGGTAAAAGCAATGTAGTTTAATGAAAAAGCGAATAAAAAAAAAAATACCAGCGCGCCTCACACACCGCTTCTGCTTGACTGCTCTGCTCCCGGTGTAAGTGCCGGTAGTGAACATGCACGCCAAAAATATAGCCGGCGTAACGGTCTTTTATACGGAGGTGTCAGCACGCAGTGAGTTTTGCAAGTCAGCAAAACTAAGTTTAAATAATATGACGGTGATGTTATTTAGACTAAGCATGGCTCCTGATAGATTTTTTGTGTGAAGCAAAAAAGAGGGATGATGAGACAGGGAGGTAAGACTTAATAAAGCTAATTATCGGACATCAGTCAGGTCTAAGACAACACACAACTGATAATTCTATACAACATCTTTTTTGTATTCTATAGAGTTGTCTTTAGAATTTCATTGTAATAAAATTAATATTTATGCAAAAGATTTCTATAATTATCTTAGCATCACTCCTTAACATCACATCCCAATTACATTTAGGATTAATTTCTGATATTTATTTTGAGAAATAATTGTATAATAACAATAATTCATTCATCCATTTTCTTTTCGGCTTACTCTCATTATTAATCCAGGGTCGCCACAGTGGAATGAACCGCCAACTTATCCAGCATATGTTTTAAGCAGTGGATGCCCTTCCAGCTGTAACCCATCACTAATCAATAATACTGTTATTTATTTATAATTATATAAATATAAATTATTATTTTTATTATTTATCTATTTTTTGGAGGGAGAGCTGTGCCCCAGTAGAGCTTTATGTCTAGCAATGCCCCTGGTCAAGACAATCTGCTGCAGTTAACAGTGAGCATCAGAATAGGGAAGAAAGGGGATTTAAGTGACTTTGAACGTGGCATGGTTGTTGCTGCCAAACGGGGTGGTCTGAGTATTTCAGAAACTGCTGATCTACTGGGATTTTCACGCACAACCATCTCTAGGCTTTACAGAAAATGGTCTGAGAGAAAATATCCTGTGAGCGGCAGTTCTGTGGGCGCAAATGCCTTGTTGATGCCAGAAGTCAGAGGAGAATGGCCAGACTGGTTCCAGCTGATAGAAAGGCAACAGTAACTCAAATAAGCACTCGTTACAACCGAGGTCTGCAGACGAGCATCTCTGAACACACAACACATCCAACCTTGAGGCGGATGGGGTACAGCAGCAGAAGACCACACCGGGTGCCGCTCCTGTCAGCTAAGAACAGGAAACTGAGGCTACAATTCACACAGGCTCACCAAAACTGGACAATAGAAGATTGGAGAAACGTTGGTGTCTGATGAGTCTCCATTTCTGCTGCCACATTCAGATGGAGGGTCAGAATTTGGTGTCAACAACATGAAAGCATGGATCCATCCTGCCTTGTATCAATGATTCAGGCTGGTGGTGGTGGTGTAATGGTGTGGGGGAGATTCTCTTGACACACTTTGGGCTCATTAGCACCAATTGAGCATCGTGTCAACACCACAGCCACCCTGAGTATTGTTGCTGACCATGTCCATCCCTTTATGACCATAGTGTCTACATCTTCTGATGGCTACTTCCAGCAGGATAACACATCTTGTCATAAAGCGTGAATCATCTCAGACTGGTTTCTTGAACATGATGAGTTCACTGTACTCAAATGAATGACCTACAAATATTATTTTAAAATCTCAAAAACCAAAACAGCACAAACGAATATTTTTGCAGCACAAACCAAGCACAAACGAAGAGATTTTTTGCTGACGTTTTGTGTTGGGTGGGGGACCAACTTTACGGAAGTCTCATGGAGTACATCTAAATTACCTCAATTTGTGATCTGAAGATGAATGAAGGTCTCAGGGGATTGAAAAATATGAGGCTGGGTGAGTAATTAACGACATAATTTGCAATGCAATGTAAACATGGACATCAGACAGGAGTTGAAGAGGAAACAGTCAGGTCAAAAAGAACCCTGATCTGTGACTGTAAATGCAATCATTCACGCTTATCAATATCCCTACTCGTCTGATAAAGTCCTGCTGTAGCACGATCTAACGGCTCCCTCGACATAGCTCTTGGCTTTTGATCACACCATCTTTACTTCATTATAGAGATGCAAAATCATGCCTCCGTCCTCATCAATAATATGGGTAAGATTAGACAAAGTTCCCCCTGCCAGCGCTGCTCTCTGGAGGATCTTTGACCTCTGCTCAAATATTCACAGATTCTCAATGCTCCTCCAGAAACCCAATGCTAATGATCCTCCTCGGTGACTCAAATATTTATGATGTTTAGGAACAAATGAACAGACTTTTGGTTAGGGGTGGGATGATCAATGCTACGGTATTAATATTTCCGATACTGGTGACAGTACACAACATTTGACTAGATATTTTTCAAGATATTCAGCTTAAAGTGACATTTAAAGGCTTGCCTAGGTTAATTAGGGTAAAGTTAGGGTAATTAGGCAAGTTATTGTATAACAGTGGTTTGTTCTGACAGTCCAAAACAAATATTGCTTAAGGAGGCTAATAATATTGACCTTTAAATGGTTTTAATATAATTAAAACTGCTTTTATTCTAGAAAATATTAAACAAATAAGACTTTCTCCAGAAGATAAAATATTATAGGAAATATTGTGGAAATTCCTGTCAAACACTGTCAAAAACGCAAAGCTGACAGAAACAAATGTTAGAAAATTCATTACTTATTAATTGTGGCCTTTTTATTTCTTTCTATGAATGTAGCTGTGTCATGCCCATGTTCAATTCAATTCAATTCAATTCACCTTTATTAGTATAGCGCTTTTACAATGTAGATTGTGTCAAAGCAGCTTCACATAAAAGGTCATAGTAAATAGGAACAGTGTAGTTCAGTTTGTAGTGTTTAAGTTCAGTTCAGTTTAGCTCAGTTCAGTGTGGTTTAATAATCACTACTGAGAGTCCAAATACTGAAGAGCAAATCCAACGATGCGCAGCTCTACAGATCCCGAACCATGCAAGCCAGTGGCATCAGCGGAGAGGGAAAAAAACTTCACTAAATGGCGGAAGTGAAGAAAAAAAAACCTTGAGAGAAACCAGACTCAGCTGGGCACGACCATTTTAATTTCTCCGCTGGCCAAACGTCTTGTGCAGAGCTGCAGTCTCAGTGGCGGAGGCTGAAAGCTGGCCTCAGCGAAGACTCGTCTGTCTCTGGAGCGTCACAGGAATCAGTCTCATGTTCTCCACTCCTCCATGACCACCACAGTAGCTGCTCAGGATACGGCCCGGTCCAGGATATGGAAACCTTGGGATCATCTCATCGTTGGTCTTGGATCCAATCAGTGACTCTGCATAGTCTGAGGGCCTCGGGAAGAGTATCCCCAGGTGGAAATGGAGAATAAAGAGAATAATTAGCTTAGCTGCTGTTCAGAGTGTGTATAACAAGATGCAGAAACCTGTGTGGAAACCCGCTAAGTGGTGCACTAAGTGTATGCTTTACTGAACAGATAGGTCTTTAATCTAGTTTTGAATTGGGAGAGTGTGTCTGAGCCTCGGACGTTATCAGGAAGGCTATTCCAGAGCTTAGGAGCTATAAATGAGAAGGCTCGACCTCCTTTACTCGACTTTGCTATTCTAGGTACTACCAAAAGCCCTGAGTTTTGAGATGTATGTTATATAGCTGTGTCATGTTTATGTATGTACGTCCAGAGGGGTCATGGTCTATGGTGCCAAGGCCAGATAATACAGAACGTAAAGGACCACACCGGCCAATTCCTACAACACTAGTTGTTTACTTGTGTGTATACAAGTGGTTCTTAGGAAGGAAGTGTTGTTGCTGATTGCCTGAACAAATGTGAGGGACACCTTCAACCCGAAGCTCTGTATCTATTGAATCATTCAAATTGTACTCAATAAATTGATATTGCTTTTGCATTGAAGAAAACCTCTCCTGACTCTCAATGAACACGCATGGAATTGGTTGATGCCATTCAAGAAAGTCCAACACAAAACAAGCTGAATAAGGAATATACGTTCATGAAGATACGTATTATTAATTCACAAGACAGCGGCAAACAGCTGAAAACCACAGCGTGACAGAAGCAGATACACATGAATGTGGATGCAACAAATGGAACGTATTAACTGAAGCTCAATGCGGGCTAAATGAGCCTTAACTATAATTAACATAGCTTGGAATGTCGCAACTGGCCAATCAGAAGCGAGTATTCTGTTGCTGTTCATCTAAAACCAGACTCAAAATTCTTTCGTAAAATGTCACCTCTGTATTGGCTCTGATCATTGACTGACTCTGGGCTATTTTAACGATCTAGGTGCAAAGTCTAAAGCGCATGGCGCAAAAGCATTAAGGACATTTCTGAATCCACTTTTGCTAATTTAAGGACAGAAGAATACGCTCTGTGCCCCGGCGCATGGTCTAACAGGGTTGTGCTTATTCTCTTAATGAGTTCTGGGTTTGTTTTAAACATAACGTGCATTAAACCAATCAGAGTGTCATCTCCCATTCCTTTTAAGAGTCAGTTGCATCGCTCCATGGTGCATTTGCTATTTACATGGCGGACTTTGTGAGAGAAAAAAACTGAACATTTCACTAGCGAGAAAACAATTAAACAGACCATATGCAGCACGAGGATAAAGAACGAACATACCCACAATCACACACAACACATACACTGAACAACCACACACATACATGCGCACATACACACGAAACAGATGTAAGCACATGAATACAATCATGCACATATACATATAATACACAATACAATCATGCAGATGTACACAAACATGCATAACATGGACACATACACTCACCGGCCACTTCATTAGGTACACCTGTCCAACTGCTTGTTAACTCCAATTTCTAATCAGCCAATCACATGGCAGCAACTCAATGCATTTAGGCATGTAGACATGGTCAAGACGATCTGCTGCAGTTCAAATCCAGCATAAGGATGGGGAAGAAAGGGGATTTAGGTGACTAAAGTGACAGATAAGAACAGGCTACCTTTTACACAGGCTCACTAAAATTGGACAATAGAAGATTGGAGAAGCGTTGCCTGGTCTGATGAGTCTCCATTTCTGCTGCCACATTCAGATGGTTGGGTCAGAATTTGGCATCAACAACATGAGCGCATGGATCCATCCTGCCTTGTATCATTGGATCAGGCTGGTGGTGGTGGTTTAATGGTGTGGGGGATATTTTATTTTCACACTTTGGGTCCATTAGTACCAACTGAGCATTGTGTCAACGCCACAGCCTACCTGAGTATTGTTGCTGACCATGTCCATCCCCTTATGACCACAGTGTACCCATCGTCTGATGGCTACTTCCAGCAGGATAACACACCATGTCATAAAGTGTGAATCGCAGACTGGTTTCTTGAACATGATAATGAGTTCACTGTACTCAAATGGCCTCCACAGTCACCATATCTCAATCCAATAGAGCACCTTTGGGATGTGGTGGAACGGGAGATTGGCATCATGGATGTGCAGTCGACAAATCTGGATTAAGGCAGTTCTGAAGGCAAAAGGGGGTCCAACCCGGTACTAGTAAGGTGTACCTAATAAATTGGCCGGTAAGTGAATATGCACACACACGCACACAATCATGCACATATACACAAACATGCATGGGCACACATACAAATGTGTAATGTAGTTTATACAGTAAAAACTCATACGCCTGTATACCACCTTGTAAACCACCCAACCCAGCACACACACGCAGTGCACCTGCACTTGAGTGACACGCCAAGCACTGCAAACCATTTCTAATAATACTCCTGTCCTAAAGCTGGCTTCACTTCAGCAGGAGCTCCAGTGCCATGCTTCTGGATTTGATCAGATCTCTGGCAGTCCCTGAGAAGTTAGACTGCAGAAGAGTCACACACATACACACACACACACACACACACTGCGACTCTCTCCCAGTGTCTCCAGCTCCGGCACACATCCAGACTTGTTGAAGAACAGCCTGTGAATCTGCCAGCACTGCTGAAGCCTGAAGCGCCTCTGATGTCTGCTGTATGTCAAGCAAAACCACAGCGCAGTGCTGGAGCCGGACGCTTGTTTGTGCTTCATTTGGGGAATATTTATAAGGTGCTGCTACAAGACACACACATTAGCATTTCCCTTTCAGTTCAGTCAAGTTGCATTCGGAGTCTACTAACAGTCAGGCTGCACGATATTGTAAAAATGTCGGTATTGATTCTTTCTGCGATACATGGTGAAATATATGTCACTTGATTAAGTGAACGGCTCTATTTGGAAAGGATTCATTATTTTACACTGCATTGTGATGATTTTTTATAGAGTGCATCCGCTTACGAAAAAATAAACCAGTCACAAGCATTGATAAAAACAGTAGAGCAAAGATACAAATGAAAACAATTAAGTTTTCTAGGAGTCTAGCAGTACTCAGGTACACAAATCGAATACTCAAATGTAAAATACCAGTGTATAGTCTTTATATAAATACACAAATAGAATTAATCTTTCTTTAATATGATCAATTATAACGTATTGTGCTTAAATTGCTTGAAACTGGCTTGAAATGCTTATACCAGGGGTCACCAATGTCGTTCCAGGAGGGCCGGATTCCCTGCTGAGTTTACCTCCAACTTGCCTCAACACACCTGCCTTGGTGTTTCAAGTATACCTGGGCTGTTTCTCAATATGCGTTCTTCAGCGGTCTTGCGTTCTCGTGTAACGTCATCATCAGCTGCCAAAGTTCAGTTCCAATACTCAAGAATGCAAGAAAGGAGGACGAGTGAAACTTCCCGGATGTGTTCTTCATATTGAGGACGCACCGATGCAGACTTGAGCACCGAACTCCCTCTAGAAGTCCCAGAAGTCATTGCGACTGGAGGTGGGAAGCGCAGCATTTTATTTAGATTTATTATTAAAGTTTAGAGATAGAACTTATTTACCTCAGGAGTTTCCCTAAATGAAACGGTGAAAGTAAACATTACCATGGACATCTTAATAAAGGAATGAACACATTAAGGGTGTTTGTTTTCTGAAAATTGTATTGAAATCTGTTTTATTTATAGTGTGCAACGTATATTTATAATGTTTTATGGAGAGTATATACTATGAAAAGGGGAAAACAATAAATCGTTGTATGAATGCTTTAATGTTTAAATAATTTTCCATTAAAAAAACACGTGAAGGTCACGTGACCATCAGGGAGAACGCAGCATCTCATTACTCACAGGACGCGTTTCTCTGTTCTCGTGGTCTCCCGAGTTTGTTCTTCCAAGGACACCTGGCAAGTCCGGTCTCCTCAAGAACGCAAGTCCCTACTAAGCGCTTGATTAGCTTGTTCAGGTGTGTTTGATTAGGGTTGGAGCTAAAATCGGCAAGACACCGGACCTCCAGGAACAAGTTTGGTGACCCCTGGCTTATACAATCACAGCCCTTAAAACACAAGCAGATGATAAAAACTACATTACATTTATAGTTAAAATTCACAGTGAATCCACAAATCAAGCGTTTTCTGTCTCCTGGTCTTAGTCTTGACTATTGAGTATGCGCACACTGCGATATCTATGTTAAAATGATATATTGTGCAGCTCTAACTAAAAACTAGAGAGGTGTAACGATATACTCAAGTCAAGATTAGAAACATATCTTGATACCGAGCTCCTGATAAAACATTATCTCAATATTCTTTGCTAAATGAGTGTTTAATGCAACCCAGGCTCATTCTGTTAGCCGGTAAGCGAGAAAAGGCGTCAAACCGCCCCATTGCATTCTCTTAAAAAATGAAATGCAGCCTTACGTACCCCCAGCTACATAATTCGCAGTCTCCAGAAACGTCCACGGGACTACATTTACAGAATGAGCCTGGGTTGGTTTAATATCAGACATTAAATCAGTTTTTGTCCTCTTTGCACAAGACAGAAGTGACATCAGAATACAGCTTCAGGGACAGGACAACTGATTGCAATGGAGGGAGTGATGAATGCGGCCAATTACAGTGAGATCCTGGATGAAAACCTTCTCCAGAGTGCTCAGGTTTACCTTCAAACAAGACAATGACTCTAAGCACAAAGCTAAAATAACAAAGGAGTGACTTCACAACAACTCTGTGACTATTCTTGAATGGCCCAACCAGAGCCCTGACTTAAACCCAATTGAGCATCTCTGGAGAGACATAAAAATGGCTGTCCACCAATGTTTACCAACCAACCTGACAGAACTCGAGAGGATCTGCAAGGAGGAATGGCAGCGGATTCCCCAAATCCAGGTGTGAAAAACTTGCCGCATCTTTCCCAAAAAGACTCACGGCTGTATTTGATCAAAAGGCTGCTTCTACTAAAACCTGAGCAAAGGGTCTGAATACTTAGGACTACGTGATATTTCAGCTTTTCTTTTTTAATAAATCTTTTTAAGTGTTTTTCTGTCAATATGGGGTGCTGTGTGTACATTATGGCCCGTTTCCACTGAGTGGTACGGTACGGTACGGTTCAGTTTGGTACGCTTTTATGGCCGTTTCCACTGTCAAAAAGCGTACTGAACTGAACCGTACCGTACCACTTTTTCGGCACCCTTTCGAAAGGGTACCAAACACGAGAAAGGGTACCAAAAGGCGGAGAGACACGCGAAGCTGAAGGCTATTAGTTTACAGAGATACGTCATTCGCTTACGCAACAAGCCAGAATGAAAACAAAAAAAAAAAACGCCATGTTTAAAATACACAGCGAGAGATTACAGCGGAATTACATATACATATAATAATGAGCCATGGTCGATCTGGGCTCAAACAAACCTTGTCGTCGTCTGGATGAACAGCCACAAAGCCAAGAAGAAGAGCAGATTTACCCTGTGCCCCGTAGTTTTTTACGAGCCAGTCTGAGGCGCGAGCGGTTTCGCTTTCTTGCTAGCGCTCGTGTGCGTCTAACATTATATCTGAAATAACAAACTTCTTGAGCTGATGATAATAACCTGCGCTTGATTATTGACGTGCTTTTGAAACCCGATCCTGTCAGACACTGACAAACGCGAGAGTGAAGCGCGAAGAAACAAAGGAGAAGTCGGAAAAAAGGAGCACATTATTTATCAGCAAACATGAACAAAATGCCATGTATAACTAACTTATTATCTTCACCTTTTGGACTAATATGAACCGGGAATGATGGAATTACTGTCTAACAGAGGCTACATGTGCTGCTGAAGAGTACAGACACAGATAAGAGGTTTTTACTGACAGTAGGCTATATATATTTTGTGTTTTTTTTAACCTAAATACGGGCGAAATGTCTGTTTTGTGTGGTTCTTCTGTAGTTGGTAACATATCGGAGACTGTAAGGGGCTGTATGCGTTTATATATATATATATACATATATATGTATATATATATTTAGTTATTTAATATAATTACAGATGTTACAGTAGGCTGTTTCGCACTGTCATTGATCTGCAGTTATAATCAACTCATGTTCATAGTAAAGTTAGTGATGAACATTTCTACACAAGTATTTATGTGTGTAAAGCATCTGTTTTGTGAGAAGTGCTATTCATATGATATGTGAGTGACCCATACAGCTTTATTGTAGACATTTTCCTCGAGCGAGAATGACGTCGACTGAAACTTTCTGTCATACACCACGCCCACCAAAAGGGTACCCTTGTTAGTGGAAACGCAAGCCTGATAAAGATGACTCGTACCAAACCAAACCGTACCGTACCAGTCAGTGGAAACGAGCCATTAATGAACTTTAACATTATTGAACAAAAGGTTGAAATATAGCAAAGTGTGGAACATGGGGGTCTGAATACTTTCCGTGCACACTGTAATTCTGAGGTTGAATTAATTAAAAACATCCCTAACACCATCCACATGCCTTTCATGGTTCAATCGGAATATTACCAAGCTATGAGAATACATTTATGCGCACATAAAACATAAATAACTTCATTCAACACTTTCTTCTGCTCAGTGTCAGTATAGGGAGCACATTCAGGAGAGCTTTGTGCACTTATGTGAGTAATTAATAACAACAGTACACACTTAGATAATGCTCGACTATGATAGCAGGTTTGGCATGCTGTCCCGGGAGAGAACCCAGAGCTCGCAGATAGATGAGCCCAAGGCCGCCTGGTCAATGAGCATTAGGAGGGATACGAGATCAGGAGTTTCTCGAGTGCCCCCTTTGCTATGTATGCATTAAGTGCTTGTGACTGCATTAAGATTCACATATGTACATGTTTTTAGACTGTGGGAGGAAACCGGAGGACCCGGAGAAAACCCACGCAAACACAGGGAGAACATGCAAACTCCACGCAGGGAGTGCCGACTGGCTCAATTAGAACTTGAACCTGTGGCCTTCTTACTGCGAGGCAGCAGTGCTAACCACTGAGCCACCGTGTTGCCCGATCATGAAAGAGGAGGAGGGAGAAGGGAAGGATGGGGGGGTTTTCCAAAAACGAAGATAAGGAATGAAGTTTAGGCAGGATATTTATAGTAGTTTTAGAATGATCTGATAGGCTAGCTAATGATTAGCAATGAGGATCAGCTGTAGTCAATCATATCACGTGCTCCTCTCGAAATTAGTTTGTGAAACTTCCCTTAAATTTTTGCCAGAACAAACCCCTTTAAAAACACATGCAAATGATAAACCTTTTAGCAACTTTATGGTTTAACATTTGCAAATGACTCCACAAATGGTGCATTTCCCCCTGTGGCTCAACTATAACACTGCCTCAACGCTCAAGGTCCTGTGATGCGACTAATGCAGATGCGCACATTGCGATCTCACAGTTGAAATTATATAATGTGCAGCCCTAACTAACTAATGCATGTAATGGATAACATTTTTAACATTTGCCAGAACTAACTCCTTTAAAAGCACATGCAGATGATACAGTTTGACTCTGTTATGGCTAAACTCTGCATTGACTTCATTTGGGGAATATTTATAAGGTGCTGCTACAAGACACGCACATTAGCATTTCCCTTTCAGTTCTCAAGTTGCATTCGGAGTCATTCGGTGCCTTGAGACTCTCACAAAAAACAGCAAATAACGAGCAATTCATTAAACCCTTAGTATCCTGCATTTCCCCTCGCAGACGATCATAAAATCAATGCGCTCATCTAACGAGCAAAGAGCCAGAGCCGTGAAAAGAAACGAGGCTTCAGGCGGCCTGGAAAAGTCAGTAATTTAGAGCGCTTCGCTTTTAAACTAATAATTATGTTATTAGGGTGCATTTTGTGTTATATAATGCACTAAACCTTCCTGAATGTCTGTTTTATCTGTGAAGATTAAAGTCAGAATTTGCTCTCATTTAGCCGTAAACATGTAAACACTCACTGTAATTTTTGATTATGCATGTCGTCTTAATCTTGAAAGTCAATAACCAAAAAAAAACCCCCTGCATATTTTATTATAGCGATGCTTTATACTCAATTTTGCACTGAAATCAAGTCATAATTCTGCCTTGCGAGCTTTGTTTGACTGCCTGAGGCGCTTTTAAAGTTGGATGGCTTTCTCCAGCAGCTATGTAAAGTAAATCTAATTGGTATTAGTCAGCCCAGTCAAACAATAAATGAAATTACACACTCTAAAAGCATCTCCTTTCTCTTTTTTAACGTAGCCAATGTAAGGCTGCTGCTCTTAGGGGCTTCGGATTTTGTGTAGAAAGGAAATGGTGCATGAAACGGCACTAAAACACGAGGCAGTGGAATGAGATGCGCTGCAGTAAAGTTCGTCATGACAGTCGCGGTGCTTTGTTTTCTGTCATTTCACTCGGCTGAAAGCCAGAATCAACATGCTGATGCCAGAACGGACAGTGTAATAGCTTGGTGTTTTCTGAAAGCGTCGGGCACTGGGGAAAATAGTAGTTGTTATACTTTATAATTTTTTAAAGTGTCTGTTCTACGAAAAGAAGAAAAACATCAGTGCCACACAAGGCGGACGCAACATTTGAGTGTGTGATCCGTTGAAGTGCATCCGGAAAGTATTCATAGCGCTTCACTTTTCCCACATTGTTTTATGTTACAGCCTTATTCCAAAATGGATTAAATTCATTTATTTCCTCAACATTCTACACACAATCCCCCTAAATGACAATGTGAAAAAAGAGTTTTTGAAATTGCTGTAAATTTATTAAAAATAAAAAAGCTGAAAGATCACATGTACATCAGTATTGACAGCCTTTTGCGTGAAGCTCTAAATTGAGCTCAGGTACATTCTGTTTCCACTGATCATTCTTGAGATGGTTCAGCCGCTTCATTGGAGTTCACCTGTGGTAAATTTAGTGGATTAGACATGATTTGAAAAGGTATACACCTGTCTACATAAGGTTCCAGGGTTGACAGTGCATGTCAAAGCACAAGCCAAGCATGAAGACAAAGGAATTGTCTGTAGACCTCCGAGACAGGACTGTCTTGAGGCACAAGGCTGGGGAAGGTTACAGAAACATTTCTGCTGCTCTGAAAGTTCCAGTGAGCACAGTGGCCTCCATCATCCATAAGTGGAAGATGTTTGGAACCACCAGGACTCTTCCTAGAGCTGGTCGGCTTTCTAACCTGAGTGATCGGGGGAGAAGGACCTTAGTCAGGGAGGTGATCAATAGACAGAGTTACACCCGATGGTCACTCTGTCTGAGCTCCAACGTTCTTCTGTAGAGAGAAGAACCTTACAGAAGGACAACCATCTGTGCAGCAATCCACCAATCAGGCCTGTATGGTAGCCACTCCCTGCCTGGAATTTGCCAAAAGGCATCTGAAGGACTCTCAGACCATAAGAAACTAAATTCTCTGGTCTGATGAGACTCAAATTGAACTCTTTGGAGTGAATAAACGTTTGGAGAAAACCAGGCACCGCTCATCACCAGGCTAATAGCATCCCTACAGTGAAGCATGGTGGTGGCAGCATCATGCTGTGGGGATGTTTTTCAGCTGCAGGAACTGGAAGACTAGTCAGGATAAAGGGAAAGATGAATGCAGCAATGTACAGAGACATCCTAAATGAAGACCTGCTTCAGAGTGCTCTTGACCTCAGACTGGGGCGACGGTTCATCTTCCAGCAGGACAATGACCCAAAACACACCGCCAAAATATCAATGGAGTGGCTTCACAACAACTCGGGGAATGTCATTGAGTGGCCCAGCCAGAGCCCAGATCTAAATCCTATTGAACATCTCTGGAGAGATCAGAAAATGGCTGTACACTGTCGCTTCCCATCCAACCTGACAGAGCTTGAGAGGTACTGCAAGGAGGAATGGGCAAAAATTCCCAAAGACAGGTGTGCCAAGCTTGTGGCATCATATTCAAAAAGTATATCGCTGTAATCGCTGTAATCGCTGCCAAAGGTGCATCAACAAAGTGTTGAGCAAAGGCTGTGAATACTGATGTACATCTGATTTTACAGCTTTTTTATTTTTAATAAATTTGCAACAATTTCAAAAAATTCACATTCACAAGACTCGTCTGTCACCATTTCAAGAGAGACATGCCAATTTATTATTATTATATATTTTATTTGGTGAAAACTCTCCAAGGTTTATACTTTAAGTTGTCTCTGCATTTTACGCTGTGAACTAGAGAAGAGTATTTTAATAATAAAATAACACACTTAAGCTTCAAACATTAATAATAAAATAAATTGAAATGAAAATCCGAATAAAGAAACACGAAATGAATAAAAAATATGTGATTATAAATTAATGTTAAGTGTGCGCCACATAAATATAAGCATCGATCCAACTCTCCCCTGATTATTGTGGTTTGTTATATGCAATAAATATAATAAAAGAAATCTCTGACCACATCGTATTCCCAATATGCTTGTTTATGGTCAACAAAATAGCTTATTTCTGTCTGTTTTTCTGGTCCTGTTTAAAATTTAAGGCAGATTGAGGCTTTCGGGCTGCCATGTTTCGCCTCTGGAGCTGTTTGCTGCTCCGCATGAACTCTTTTCCAGATATTAATAATTGAAGGGTTTAAATCTCATCTTAAAGTAATGCGAATTGCCATTCAAGGTCCCTTATACTGTGTAATGTGACAGAAAATGTTACTCAAAGTAAAACAGAATATTTAATATGACTGAAAAAAAAAATCATAAAAAATTCTGTTTGATTGGATACTGAAAAGTGGTGTATTACATACAGGAATGAAGCAAAACCTATAAACCTAAAAATCTATAAATACAGTTTTCAGACCAAAGCACAGGCCTGAAGAAAACTTTACCTCTTATACATTAATATCTATTTATTTTAAAACATTAATTTACTGTACACTGAATATGCATTTCAATTAAAGCAATACATTATTAGCTATATATATATATATATATATATAGTGGTGGGCCATTATTGGCAATAACGTGAGACTCTTATCGGGCGATAAAAAAAAATATTGCTGTTAATCTATTCTCAAAGTTGGGTTGGGAGCTGGGTCTATTCTACGCAAGCTATGATGACTTTCACCTTGATAGTTTAGCACGGATGTATACTTGGTCGAATTGCACTGTAGGTGGCGAGAACGAGTCTTCGAACCTGTGTGTATTCCTACTGTCAAATTACCACATCAAACGTGACGTGCTAACATGGATGCAGTTCACTAGAGAGAATCTGATTAATGTTAGCTCCACATCTAACTATCAGGCACCTGTAGAGTTTATGCGTTCGAGTAAAACATATACAAATAAAATGGACCAGGTGCTTTTTAAAATGAATGACGGTGAACAAAAAGAGTGTGACAAAAAGAGTGCCCTTCTGAATCAAATCAGCAGGATGCCCATCTGGATCTTTCACTTACTTTGAAGACACTACTGACTATGTGTACATGGACATCTGCAGTCTAGTTATTTGCCTTAATAGAAAATAATATGTTTAAGGTGTTTATGTAAAGTGCATTTATGTTTCCTGTTATTTTGGGTGACTTTAACTGCAGTTCAGCAGTTTCACCTTCACTCATGAACATTTCATTCATGCCCCCGTGACAAACTGGGGTATTAGACGCAAATAAGGAGTAAGGACTGGTGAGAGTGTAATGGAATTTAATAACGCATGCCAAATAGAAAGAAAAAAGCTTCAGCATTCCGCATGATGTGTGTGTTTGTGTGCGGTCCTTTACTGACAGCCGTGTGTGTGAATCTTGGCGGAAAATATGGCGAAAAGTCCTACATGATGGTAATAGTTTGATTGCGGTGTTTACTTCAATAATGCCACTAATATATGCATTTAATTTCTGTTTAGTTCAGTTATGACTTTAGTCAGATTAAGGTCATCAAAAATCACTGTTTGGAGCTGATGTAGGCCTACAGTTCAACATTCATGTTTAACTAAATAAACAGTTAGTAAACAAGTACATCTTATTGAACATCATTTATTTTCATCACCAATTATCATAGTAGAACAGTTTCTCAAGCAGTTTGTGAAGCATTTTGGAAACAGGAGATGAGCCCCTGGTCTAATGCGCCACCTGGCTTGAAAAACCCGTTCTCAAAGACTTTGTCATTATTTGGGTAGCACGCATATTCTGAATGCCTTTTTAATTTAATTTTTTTTTAGCCATTTTAATCTAGATTAATCTATATATATTCCAAGATTACAGTGAGATTTATCTAAATTAAAAAAATGTAATCTATGTCCATATATAATATATATTTAGTTCATCAGTTCCCCTATTGACCTTATTCTTCAATGCGGAAGTGTTCGTGTTTTTGCGATTGTTTTAGAACTTCCGATTCAGCTGCCTATGGGAGAAATGACTAGGAATAATAAATAGCAGAAAACGGTCACACTACTTACTCTACAAACAAGTGTTTGCATTACAATACAGACAAAATAGCATAATATAAAAAAGAAAATATCAGTTTGCAACACCAAGCAGCAAAACGAGCTGTTTTTAACGTCTAAAAATGAATGGAACTGAATGAAACCGGAAGTCTCGAGCCAAAATGATTCGAATGGCTGCGCCCACTCATACGCGGAGAATAGGGTGAATAGCGCATGTTTTTGGACTGTGGGGGAAACTGAAGCACCCGGAGAAAACTCATGCATGCCAACACAAGGAGAACATGCAAATCATATATATAGTGATATAATCTAAAGAAATAAATTGCAACAAGTTCATATGATCATGCTTGGTGTGAACTATCCTTTACAGTGTTTCTGATCTTTACAAGACCATTATGAATAAAATCAGACTTATAAAAGGCTAAACGCTAGGGATTTTATCTAATAGAAAATATTTATAATTGTCCCACACCTCAAAAATCTCATTTAGTTGTTTCTTAGCCACATATTTTAAATAATGCGCCAAAACCACCAAACTCTAGTAGCAAACATCCACGTTAAAAACAATCCACAACATCCTGTCCAGGCCAGTGTCCTCGTCAGGTAGCTTTAAACACAGGTAGAACTGATGTTATTGTAAGGAAGATAATTAAATAGAATTATCAAATAAAATGTAAAAGATTTATTGGATTGTTGGCGATTGGATGAGTCCTGGCTAGATTGGATAGCTTTACATGGACATAGGAAAAATGAAGACCTGTTTGAAATGATTAAAGACCTTCAACATAATATTTCAATGATTAAGATGCTTTAGATTTTTTTTATTTTTTATTTAAGACATTAAGACTTTAAGACTCTGCAAACACCCTGATTTACAGATATAAAGATCAAATTAACAGTGATATCGATGCTGAAATGATCTATTGTAGAGTCCTATAGGTCAACACTCTTCTGCTGCACACTGTCTTTGCAGTATATTGCATCTATGAGACAAACAGTTATCATTTATCTAATGTTTTCTGTATAAACTAATTTATTCTGGCATTTTTTGGGTACATCTTTATACAATTAAGCAATACGCCAAGTTTTTTTTTGATTAATATACTTGTTAAAGTCCTCTTTTTTTCAGCTTATGTCAAAATCATGATAATATCCAATATAATATCCATTTTAAGGCTTTTCCAAGTTACCTATTTTACATTTCTAAATCAAGTCTGAACTCTGCTGTTGTTTGTATTCACAACAAGTTTAAGATCGGTCTTCATATCTTTATAGTTATCATGCTTGGTGTGAACAAGCCTTTACATATGTGCATATTATTGCAATATCAATGCTGAAATGATATGCAGTCCTAGTAGTCCGAGGGGAATCAACACACTTCTGCTGAACACTATCATGGGAGTCTATCGCATCTATAAGAGACAAACTGAGTCCCTGTGATGTTTTCAAGCATCTCCGTTTGTCTTCATCCGGCCCTGCCATGATAAAAGAGCCAGCGTTTCAGTGGGGAAGTCTTTGTAGTGCGTCCTATGCATGACACCGCAAATGAGCAGGTCTCAAAGGAGCAGCTTGTCGAAACGCGCCGCATTTATCCGTCTTACTTGCGTCCTTGTTTTGGTTGTCGCTATGGCGATTGTGATTTGTTGTTACGGTGGTCTGTTTGAAATAACGAGGGAGTTCAAACGAGCGCACGGTTTGATGTTGGGCGTCTGTGTTGACCTGCGGAGGTACATTTATTTCAGTCGTGGACGCTTATTTCAGCTTATACTGTGGAGCTGTGATTGACGGCTGGGACATATTCAATGCAATTCAATTCAATTCAATTCAATTCAACTCAACTCAACTCAACTCAACTCAACTCAACTCAACTCAACTCAACTTAACTTAACTTAACTTAACTTAACTTAACTTAACTTAATTTAATTTAATTTAATTTAATTTAATTTAATTTAATTCAATGCATTAAGAGCTGTGATTGACGGCTGGGATTAAATTAAATTAAATTAAATTAAATTAAATTAAATTAAATTAAATTAAATTAAATTAAATTAAATTAAATTAAATTAAATTAAATTAAATTAAATTAAATTAAATTAAATTAAATTAAATTAAATTAAATGCAATTTAATTCAATGCATTAAGAGCTGTGATTGACGGCTGGGATTAAATTAAATTAAATTAAATTAAATTAAATTAAATTAAATTAAATTAAATTAAATTAAATTAAATTAAATTAAATTAAATTAAATTAAATTAAATTAAATTAAATTCAATGCATTAAGAGCTGTGATTGATGGCTTGAACAATTCAACTCAAATCAATAAAATTCAATTCAATTCAATTCAGTTCAATTCAATTACGTGCAATGAAATTCAATTCAACAAAGTTTAAAGTTTAGCGTCTGCGACCTGCAGAGATACATTTATTTAAGCTTTTCATGTGGAGCTGTTATTGATGGCTAGAACATGTTCAATGCAGTTCAATGCAATGCAGTGCAGATCAATGTAATGTAATGTAATAAAAGGAAACGTGATGTAATGTAATACAATGCAAAACAGTTCAATGAAATTGTATGGCCTTTATTTGTATAGGCTTTTAACATCTAGCAAAGGGACCACCAATGAAAACTAGTCTTTGGGGTAGTTTGGGTACATTTACATGCTTCAGAAATGTTGATTAATTTACATCAACCCTTGTTGTGAAAAAGAAATAAATAATAATAAATAAACTCTATTTAAGGATATTTGTACAGGGCTTTTCAAATGAATTGATATTATTCCACAGCAGCTTTAAAAAAAGGTGCACGTTATTACATTACAGTCAAAATCAGGAGAGTTAAGGTGCAAATCACCAGAGAAAAGCTGATAGTTTTACAGTAATATCTTTATGAAAAACATACAAACAACAAAAATAGACTAATGTGAAGTTGTCAGACAATAATATTATATATATATAATTTGGTAACACTTTATAATAACTACACACTATAAATCATTTATTAAGCATTAGCAAATAGTTAATTCATTATCTGTTAAGCATTAACTCGACATTAATAAGCGTTAGTAAGCAGTTTATAACTGCAGCTACAAATGCTGTATTCTTGACTTACAAACATATTTATAATGTGCTTAATATTTGTACTTTCATACTTTGTTAATGATTTATTTTTCATCACTAAATGAAGTATTGCATTATTTACAAACCATTTGTATTTAAAAGTAATTGAGGGATTTTAGGATCATTCAGAATGAGTTAGTAAATGATTAATAAACTATTGAAATCAACGTTTATATATCTTATTATTCAGGCATATATTAAGGGTTAATAATGTTAATAATGCTTTATTAACTCAACTTCATCTAGTTTTGTGACCTAATCTAAAGTGAGGACTATTTATGGTTTATAAATCCCTTATAAATGACAAATAAAGGCTCAGTTAAATTCTAAACAGGAAAATTGACATTACTCATTCCTTTTCATTTAAAGAGACACAAATAAAACTGTACTTCAAATGAAAAACAAATCTTTGCAACCTTATCTAAAATAAAATAACTGTAGAGTTTAAACATTGCATCTTATTATATTGTTAAATTACTATAATGCTGTTGTTTTATCCAGTTTTATGTCATATTTTGACACTCCTGTTATTCAGCAATCTTTAAACTTTACAGTAATTAAATTTTTTAGAAAAGATTGCAAAGATTATTGTTCATTTCATAGAGCCTTTAATTGTCATTTATAAGGGGTTTATAAAGCATAAATAGTCCTCACTTTAGATTAGGTCACAAAATTGCATGAAGTTGAGTTAATAAAGCATATATTAACATATTAGTTAACTATTAGTATATGCCTGAATAATAAGATATATAAACGTTGATTTCAATAGTTTATTAATCATTTACTAACTCATTCTGAATGATCCTAAAAACCATCAACTACTCTTAAATACAAATGGTTTGTAAATAATGCAATACTTAATTTAGTAATGAAAAATAAATCATTAACTAAGTATGAAAATACAATTATTAAGCACATTATATAGGTGCTCATAAGTCAAGAATACAGCATTTGTAGCTGCAGTTATAAACTGCTTACTAACGTTTATTAATGTAGAGTTAATGCTTAACAGATAATGAATTCACTAGATGCTAATGCTTAGTAAATGATTCATAGTGTGTAGTTATTATAAAGTGTTACCCTATGTTTTGAATTCTAGAATGCATGGCGGCGCCGAGTGGCACATCTGGTGTGCGACCACCTTAAGACTTTCTCCAGAAGAATAAATATTAAAGGAAATACTGTGAAAAAATGTCTAAATCTGTCAAATATAACTTGAGATATATAGTATTTGAAATATATTAAATAGTGCACAGGCGGCGAAAAATTTTGCCCTCAACTGTTTATATAGTTAACCTGCAGTTATACAATATATAGTGTCCTTTTCAAAAAAAGGTGATGTCTATATGTATTAACTATATTTTCATTGAAGTGTATTTGTGTTTTGCTCATGATTTACTGTTGTCCTGGAACTTCTTATAGTGCGTCATGGTCTGCATGTCTATGACAGCGTCTCACTTCTCTGACCTTTGCTTCATTAACTATGTTTATATATATATATATATATATATATATATATATATATATATATATATATATATATATATATATATATATATATAAATAAAACTTTAACTGGGATGGCACAGTGGTTAGCACTGTCGCCGCTCAGCAAGAATGTTGCTGGTTTGAGTCCCGGCTGGGTCAGTTGTCATTTCTGTGTGGAGTTTGCATGTTCTCCCCGTGGTGGCGTGGGTTTCCACCGTGGGTGCTCTGGTTTCCTCCCACAGTTCAAACACATGCGGTATAGGGGAATTGATTAACTAAATTGGCCATAGTGTAAGTATGTGAATGTAAGTGTGTATGGGTGTTTTCCAGTACTGGGTTGCGGCTGGAAGGGCATCCGCTCTGTAAAACATATGCTAGAATAGTTGGCGGTTCATTACGCTTTGGAGCCTCCTGATAAACAAAGGAATAAGCTGAAAATAAAATGAAGGAATGGCTGAATGAATAACTGTTAAAAGCTATTACTTACTAGTCAATTAGTTAAAGTTATTAGTAACTAATTAAGTTCTTGTAACTAACAGCTTTAACTTCTCTGAATTTGATTGTAATGCAGTAATGAAGACCTTTTGTAAATCTGCTTTGAAACCATACTTATTGTGAAAATATTGCGCTGTACAAATAAACTTGAATTGAGCTGAAATGTCTTCAAGGAAGACGGTTTTATGTACAAAAGGAGAAGTAAAGCATGGACTGGTTTTGTCTGTCTGGATCAGATGAAGTGCATGTTTTAGAGTCATATTTTATGATTTAAATCCTGTCTGAATTGAGCAGCTCTGTTTTTCCCGGGTTGCATCAGCCACGTGGAAGTTTCGGCTTAAATTGGGACAAAGTCTGTAAAAGCTCCTTACTTCATTCGGGTGCAATGTTTATTTGTGGAGGTTTTTTTTTTTTTTTGTATCATATTTCTGTTCATATGCAGTGCACAGTCATATAACTTGTGTTCAAAGACTGGGTGTTTCATTGTATTCTTAATTCACACTTATTTTGCCTCATGCTACTAACTATAAAAAATAAAACTTATTTAACCCTCAGTGCATTCAAAAACACATTCATTTATGCATTTGGTGTTCATTTAGACCTAAAGAATCATTGTTTATAAGACCAGCTTCTCCTTTATTGTCATTTAGTGTTGTATTTTTATATTACACTGTTATTCTGTTTCTAATTGATCAAAAATGTAGACATTTTAAAATTAATAACCACACACATAACCGTACATAACACATGAACCATGCAAAACCTAGAATTTAATTTAATTTAATGAATCAACATGAAAACATTTAAATATTACACAAAACTTCAATAATTTAACTTTCATAAACTTTAACTTCTTGATAAAAGAGCCAAGTTTTTCATGCTGCAATGGTTTATCAAATGGTGTAGAATAACCATAATAACAGCAGAATTTTACACTAATATACATAAAGCATAGATCATTTTACAGAATATCTTATATTCCTTACCAATATTTACATTTAGATGCTCCATAGATACCAAAAAGCAACAAAATAAGTGCAACAAAAAGATTATATCACTGTTACATATTGAGTAACATTATTTTGACAATGCTATTGTTCCTGTGTGTGTTATATCCTCTATCGGTCTCTTTTTCTCTATCTCTCCACATGAGCGGAGATCAGGTGCAGCTGTGAGAGGGGCGGCGCCAGTTATAAAAGCGTGCTGTTTGCGCTCTTCATCGAGTTCTCTTCCTGTTTCCCCTCGCTGTTGTGTGTGTGAGCAGATCGCTCTAAGTTCTCTGTGTGGCAGTGATATCTTTCTGTCTGAAACCTTTTTCCAAAGTCATCTGGTGAGATACTCTGTTAAATACGGTACTAGGACGGTAACTTGCCTTAGCGGTGGCTGATCGTTTGTTTCATGTCTACAACCCTGTTTCAAAGTAATCTGGTGAGATACTCTGTTAAATACGGTACTAGGACGGTATTCTGTTAGCTGTGGCTAAATGTTTACTTACTGCTGAATGATCTAAGGGAAGGCCCCTTTTCTTTTGTCCAGTTTTCTCTTGTTTAATGGATAGTTTTGGAGGTCAGAATTGTTTTTCATTTACGGATCTTTATTTTCGGTTTTAGGTAAGAAATTTAATAATAGGTAGCGTACCGTGTTTTGTTTATTGTTTTGGCCTTTTTGTTCCCTGCTTCCTATACTGGAATTTTTGTTTAATAAATTTGTTACCCCTTTTTCGCAACTTGGCCTGTGTGTGAGTGCTTGGGGAACAGGAACGGGGCCTCCGGGTGATCTCTTTTAATAGCGGTCATCCTTAACCTTATGTGCGTAGTGAGGTGCATCCGCTACGTAACAATCACTTTAAAAAATAATAGCAAAACTCTGAAACACTAAATAAGTGTATTTTAATGGTATTAAAGCATTTGCAAACTTTCATTCCCTTTAAAACAATATTTTTACGCTATTAAGAATTTTGTTTTTGCTTTCTTAGCTGTTCATTAACTTCATAAAAGCTACGTTAAATGGAGCAACACAAAAATATTTAGCAAGTGTTGTCAAACTAGGCCAAGCCGTCACCTGGCGCGAGATTTAAGCTTGCAGAATTATGAAGCTCAGTCTTCACTTCTTCTGTATATTCACTGCTCAAGTTAATGGTGTATATTTACAGCCTTGTATAAAAGCAGAAGAGCTTGCATGAAGGCTAAGAGACGGAGTTTATGGTTCTTTTCAGAGCCATAGACAGGATCTCTGAATAAAGGCCTATATCACGCTGACTGCGTGTGGAAGCAGATGAGAGAGCTCGTAATTCTTTTGACATTTATTACATTTATTTACATAATTTCATCATGGTTTGGAGTTCATATACGCAAGCGACAGGAATGAATACATTGAATTTGGAGCATCAGGATACAAATCAAGTGTTTTATGTCAATTGCTTACATGTTTAGCAAGACTAGATTTGAGGAGAAGAACATTTTGAAATATATTTATTTTTAGATCTTATGACTTGCCATAAATTTCTGAAATGTAAACCTGCAGGGACCTAGTATTTTGCTGCGCTAGTATTTTTGTGGAAATAGCCAAAAGTAGTGGCAGTGCGCAGGCGTTTGCCTTTCACACTGACTGCGTCTGCAGCACGCAGCTCATCGGCAGCTGTTGCACAGATCTCTGTCTATTCTATCAAGTTACCTATCTATTAGGGGTGTGACGAGACGCTTACTCCACGAGACGAGACACGAGAACGAGATTTTTACAAAATTCTTAAGAAATCTTCAATTATGAAATATATGAATTGAAAATAGTGATTTATTCAACTGGAAAAATAGACAAATTGCAAAACTATTAAGTATTGTAAAGTATACTGTAAAGTATTTTTAATCAGTTTGTAATGAATGTCATTTTACTTCTATTTTAATGAATTCTATAGTAAAGCACTTTCACTTTCTCTTTTATATATCATTTTAAAAGGGGATCTTGGACGAAGTCCCCAAAATTAAAAATGACGAAAAGACAGTGCAGAAAAGCTGAGCGTATGTGGAGAAAGACGAAACTAGTAATCCATTATAATATCTATAAAGACAGTCTTCGTGCTTTTAATATGGAACTAAAAACTGCTAGGCAGACTTTCTTTTCAAGCCTTATAAACAGCAACGTAAACAATGCTCGTAAACTCTTTGCAACGATAGAGAAACTCACAACCCCCCCCAGTCGGATTCCCTGTGAGCTACTCTCTGAAAGCAAATGTAATGAGTTTGCTCATTTCTTTACTGACAAGATCAATAATATCAGAAAGGCAATCAGCTCATCCAATCAGCCAAGTTGTGTCGACGTCAGACTAGCTCAACCACAACTTAAGAAATCAGACATTATGTCCGATTTCATGGCAATTAATGGCAAAATCTTAGAAGAGATCGTGCAAATTATGAAAACATCAACCTGCAGTCTCGACACGCTCCCCACATCATTCTTTAAAACGGTGTTGACCTGCTTAGAAATGGATCTTCTAAAAGTGGTAAATGCTTCACTTCTCTCAGGGATTTTTCCTAACTCACTTAAAACTGCAGTTGTTAAACCCCTCTTGAAGAAGAGCAACCTGGATAACACTATATTGAGCAATTACAGGCCCATCTCAAATCTCCCTTTCATTGGCAAAATCATTGAAAAAGTTGTTTTTAACCAGGTTAACAAGTTCTTAAACTTTAAGGGGTGTTTAGACAATTATCAATCTGGTTTCAGACCACATCACAGTACAGAGAGCGCCCTTATAAAGATAATCAATGACATCCGCCTAAATACAGATTCAGGCAAACTAACAGTGCTGGTACTGCTCGATCTCAGTGCTGCATTTGACACTGTCGATCACAGCATACTTCTGGATAGGCTGGAAAACTGGGTTGGGCTGTCTGGGACGGTCCTCAAATGGTTCAGATCTTACCTTGAAGGAAGAGGTTACTATGTCAGTATAGGTGACCATAGGTCAGGGTGGACACCCATGACATGTGGAGTCCCACAAGGCTCGATTCTGGCACCACTCCTGTTCAACCTTTATATGCTCCCTCTGAGCCAAATAATGAGAAAGAACCAAATATCCTACCACAGCTATGCTGATGACACTCAGATCTACCTAGCCTTACTGCCTAATGACTACAGCCCCATTGACACCCTCTGCCAATGCATTGATGAAATTAACAATTGGATGTGCCAAAACTTTCTTCAGTTAAACAAAGAGAAAACTGAAGTCATTGCGTTTGGGAACAGAGATGAGGTTCTCAAGGTGAATGCGTACCTTGGCTCTAAGGGTCAAACAACAAAAAATAAGGTCAAGAATCTTGGTGTGACTCTGGAGTCAGATCTGAGTTTCAATAGTCATATCAAAGCAGTTAGTAAATCAGCATACTATCATCTCAAAAACATTGCAAGAATTAGATGCTTTGTTTCCAGTGAAGACTTAGAGAAACTTGTTCATGCTTTTATCAGCAGCAGGGTGGATTACTGTAATGGCCTCCTCACTGGCCTTCCCAAAAAGACAGTCAGACAGTTGCAGCTCATCCAGAACGCTGCGGCCAGAATTCTGACCAGAACCAGGAAATCAGAGCACATCACACCTGTCCTCAGGTCTTTACACTGGCTCCCAGTCACATTTAGAATAGATTTTAAAGTATTATTACTGGTCTATAAATCACTAAATGGCCTAGGACCTCAATACATTACAGATATGCTCACTGAATACAAACCTAACAGATCACTCAGATCTTTAGGATCAAATAGATTAGAAATCCCAAGAGTTCAGTCAAAGCAGGGTGAATCGGCTTTCAGCTACTACGCCCCTCGTTGCTGGAATCAGCTTCCAGAAATGATCAGATGTGCTCCAACATTAGGCACATTCAAATCAAGACTGAAAACACATCTGTTTAGCTGTGCCTTTACTGAATGAGCACTGTGCTACGTCCGACTACTATGTTTTTCTCTTCTTTTTAATTCTTTTATAACACATTTTATCAGCTTTTATTTTATTTTTATTCTTACCATTTTTATGTTTGTTTTTATTTCTCTTATAATTGTTTCTTTATTCCTGTTTATGTAAAGCACTTTGAATTGCCACTGTGTATGAAATGTGCTATATAAATAAACTTGCCTTGCCTTGCCTTGCCTAAAAAGTAAAATATTTGCTAAATTATGAATGGAAAACAGATTTTTTTTCAACGGCAAAAAATTATTTATGGACAGCATTTATGGACAATCTTCTGTCTCGCTACAATCCAACTCGCTCTTAAAGGTCTCAAAACGCAGGGCTTCTGGTAGTACCTAGAATAGCAAAGTCGAGTAAAGGAGGTCGAGCCTTCTCATTTATGGCTCCTAAACTCTGGAATAGCCTTCCTGATAACGTCCGAGGCTCAGACACACTCTCCCAATTCAAAACTAGATTAAAGACCTATCTGTTCAGTAAAGCATACACTTACTTAGGGGGTTTCCACACAGGTTCTGCATCTTGTTGATATACACTCTGAACATCAGCTGCGCTAATTATTCTCTTTATTCTCCATTTCCACCTGGGGATACTCTTCCCGAGGCCCTCAGACTATGCAGAGTCACTGATTCGATCCAAGACCAATGACGAGATGATCCCAAGGTTTCCATATCCTGGACCTGGCCGAATCCTGAGCAGCTACTGTGGTGGTCATGGAGGAGTGGAGAACATGAGACTGTTTCCTATGACGCTCCAGAGACAGACGAGTCTTCGCTGAGGCCAGCTTCCAGCCTCCGCCACTGAGACTGCAGCTCTGCACAAGACGTTTGGCCAGCGGAGAAATTAAAATGGTCGTGCCCAACTGAGCCTGGTTTCTCTCAAGGTTTTTTTCTTCACTTCCGCCATTAGTGAAGTTTTTTTTCCCTCTCCGCTGTCGCCTCTAGCTTGCATGGTTCAGGATCTATAGAGCTGCGCATCGTTGGATTTGCTCTTCAGTGTTTGGACTCTCAGTAGTGATTATTAAACCACACTGAAATGAGCTGAACTGAACTGAACTTAAACACTACAAACTGAACTACACTGTTCCTATTTACTATGACCCTTTATGTGAAGCTGCTTTGACACAATCTACATTGTATAAGCGCTATACAAATAAAGGGGAATTGAATTGAATTGAATTGTGGCAGCAGTGGAGTCATTCAGGTTCCTGGGCACCACCATCTCTCAGGACCTGAAGTGGGACACTCACATTGACTCCATTGTCAAAAAAGCTCAACAGAGGCTTTACTTTCTTCGTCAGCTGAGGAAGTTTAACCTCCCAAAGGAGCTGCTGAAACAGTTCTGCACCTCCATCATTGAATCAGTCATCTGCACTTCAATGTCTGGTTTAGCTCAGCTACTAAATACGACCTCTAAAGACTACGTCGAATAGTTCGAACTGCTAAGCGAATCACTGGTACAACCCTTCCTACTCCCCAAGAACTGTACTTATCGAGCAGAAGGGCTGCCAAAATCACTCTGGACCCCTCACACCCAGCACACTGCCTCTTTGAACTGTTACCTTCTGGTCGACGCTACAGAGCACTGCGCACCAGAACAGCCCGACACAGAAACAGTTTCTTCCCTCAGGCAATCCATCTCATGAACACTTGATGATAATAATTGTGGAACCAACATCACTACTTGCTATACACTTTTATACACATATACACTTATTTAACAACACACTTTACATGCCAATTTGCACATAACATATAACGTTGTATATAGTAATATAGCTGTACATACACTTGTCAATCTGTATATTTGCACTCACTACTTCTATTTTTTTAAAATATATTAATGATCTGTTTTTTGTCCTGTCTCTGTAATCCTGTTGCACTGTAGAAGCTCTGTCACCAAAACAAATTCCTCATATGTGTGAACATACCTGGCAATAAAGCTCTTTCTGATTCTGATTAAATCACAATTTTTTCATTCTTCAATGAAATTCTTCAAATTAAGTGTTAGCAATGCATATTACTAATCAAAAATTAATTTTGGTTCTATTTAGTGAAGGAAATTTGTAAATGTCTTCATCGATCATGATCTTCACTTAATTATTAAATTAATATTTGGCATAAAAACAAATTGATCATTCTTTACTCATGTATTTTCACAAGTATACACATGCAACATAAGCGGTCCCTTTTGTGGTCCCTGCACTGTAAAAAAAATCCTGGTTGCCTTAAATTTTTAAAGCTGTATCAAATTAACCTTATGAGTCCATTGAATTTATATTATGTTAAACTGACTTAAAACAGCTTGTGTCATTTATAAAATTAAGCTAAAACAGGATTAAATTATATAAATAAGTTACAATGACCTAAAAACATATGCTGTCAGGACTAATTGATCATATCATTTTTACAGTGTGCAGGTTTACATTTCAAAAATGTATGGCAACTCAATTCAATTCAATTCAAATTGATTTACTAATGTTACAAATGTATTACCAAAGCATTAATAAAGTTTACATTAAAAAGAACACACACACATATATATATTTAAATTATATATTAAATATATTATATTAATATTTACAATTTAATTAAAAAACATAGTAAACTAATTAAATAGTAGTAAAAAAAAGATAATAATAATAATAATAATAATAATAATAATAATAATAATAATAATAATGATAATAATAATAATAATGAATCAGAATAAACGGTACTTTTAAAAATCAACATTTTAGGATAAAAGAGTAATAATAAATAATAATCTGCATATTTATTTATTATTATTCATTTATTCTTTCATTCATTTTCTTTTCGGCTTAGTCCCTTTATTAATCTGGGGTCGCCAAAGCGGAATGAACCACCAACTTATCCAGCATATTTTTTTAAGCAGCGGATGCAACCCAACACTGGGAAACACCCATACACTCTTGCATTTTCTGCATTCTCATACATTAAGGCGATTTAGCTTATATAATTCACCGATAGCGCATGTCTTTGGACTGTGGGGGAATCCGGAGGAAACCCACACCAACACGGGGTGAACATGCAAACTCCACACAGAAATAAATAAATCAATAAATAATAAATCAGAATAAACAATACATTCAACAATCAACATTTTAGGATAAAACAGCAATAATAAATAATAATAATCAGCATATTTATTTAATATTATTCATTCATTATTATTTATTCCGTATTGATTCATTTACAGGGCGACGCAGTAGGTAGTGCTGTCGCCTCTCAGCAAGAATGTCGCTGGTTTAATCCTCGGCTGGGTCAGTTGGCTTTTTTGAGTGGAGTTTGCATTTTCTCCCTGCGTTCGCGTGGGTTTCCTCCGGGTGCTCCGGTTTCCCCAACAGTCCAAAGACATGTGGTACAGGTGAATTGGGAAGGCTAAATTGTCCATAGTGTATGAGTGTGAGTGAGTGTGTATGGATGTTTCCCAGAAATGGGTTGCGGTTGGAAGGGCATCCGCTGCGTAAAACATGTGCTGGATAAGTTGGCGGTTCATTCCGCTGTGGCGACCCCGGATTAATAAAGGGACTAAGCTGAAAAGAAAATTAATGAATGATTCATTTATAATAATCTGTCTGTGTGTGTGTGTGTGTGTGTGTGTGTTTGCAAGCGCATCACTGTTGTTTTTATTGGTCTCCTCTCTCTTTTTGTGACAGGCGTTAATGTATTGTGTCTCGCACAGTCTTGAAGGATACAATCAATATTTTAAAATGTCCTGTTCCTCAAATCTAGTCTTGCTAAACATAAACAAAGGCCTGATTCATACGCCTTAACACAACTTGGGGCCAAAAAAAAGGTTACATAAACAGAAGATACAACAACAGTGCCCTGGAGTTTCTACAGACGGCAATCTAACACCAATCTCCAACCTGCTACTTCTACAAGTCCAGTGTTAAAGTAACTCTGCCTTCCACCAAACATCTCAGCGTCCATCACGAGCCACAGAAAGACCCAAAAGAACCAGAGGAAAGACTGTATTCACAATATTAAACACACAAGGCAGAGAGAAAGAGCAGCAAGTGTTTCTGTGCGAGACTAAAGCACCTGCAGCATGTCAGACTATCAGAGCATATGGAAACTGCGGCACGCTCGCGGAGGAAAACATTTGCTCTCAATGAATAAGTGATGAAAGGAAAAGTGGCATGCGGCATTCATTTTAAAAAGGAATTTCACACTCCCTTTTTGCTCTCTCTCACTGTGAAACAACTTTTTACTCGATCTTATTCCTCAGGGCAGGGCATTACGGCGCCAAATAAAGCAACGCTGAGGGGAGACGCTGTAAGTGTGTGGTGCACTGGCCCGTTTCCTGTATTATTTAATGCTTAAAAAATACATGGTGTTTTATTGCACCATATGTATAAAGTTAGGTGTTCATGACATTCAGATGATTTAATATGATTCAATTCAATTCCCCTTTATTTGTATAGCGCTTATACAATGTAGATTGTGTCAAAGCAGCTTCACATAAAAGGTCACAGTAAATAGGAACAGTGTAGTTCAGTTTGTAGTGTTTAAGTTCAGTTCAGTTTAGCTCAGTTCAGTGTGGTTTAATAATCACTACTGAGAGTCCAAACACTGAAGAGCAAATCCAACGATGCGCAGCTCTACAGATCCTGAACCATGCAAGCCAGTGGCGACAGCGGAGAGGGAAAAAAACTTCACTAAATGGCGAAAGTGAAGAAAAAAAACCTTGAGAGAAACCAGGCTCAGTTGGGCACGATCATTTTAATTTCTCCGCTGGCCAAACGTCTTGTGCAGAGCTGCAGTCTCAGTGGCGGAGGCTGGAAGCTGGCCTCAGCGAAGACTCGTCTGTCTCTGGAGCGTCACAGGAATCAGTCTCATGTTCTCCACTCCTCCATGACCACCACAGTAGCTGCTCAGGATATGGCCCGGTCCAGGATATGGAAACCTTGGGATCATCTTGTCGTTGGTCTTGGATCGAATGTGACAAATGTGCCTGATGTCTGCACTGTAAAAAAAAAAAAATACAATAATAAAATGTACAGTTAAAAAAAAAAAAGGGGCAGCTACCGGGTTATAAAAAAAGGAGTTATTTCAAACCAAAGTGGACTAACCCAAAACATTGGGTTAAATTTGTCCAAGCCCTTTTAATTTAATAAAAAAAATGACCCAGCAATTTGGTTAGTCCCTATTACACCCAGAATTAAGTTGAAATAACCCAGCATTTTTTTGAATGTAGGATAGATGTGGTAAGCATCAAGGATTTTATTATTTCTACGTTATTTATACACTTTTTTTTTTTGCCCTCGAGTCCGAGTCATTTGATTTTGAGTATCTACCAATACCAAAACCAGATTCGATAATTCATTCATTCATTCATTTTCTTTTTGGCTTAGTCCCTTTATTAATCTGGGGTCGCCACAGTGGAATAAACCACTGAAAGATTCCACCCACCAGCCCAATGACAGAATCCAGTGTCGTGGTCGAAGGAATTCTGCGTCTATGCCTTTTCGGGTGCTCCTGGAAGAAGTTATTTTACTTCATTAAAATGTATTGACCAATTTCACTTCTGACTTTACTCATAATTTAATCTGACTCCAATTTTGATTATTCTAAATTTGCCATTTATGTTTTTTAGCTCATCATATTTTAGATTTTGATATTTTCTAGGGTCCGATATTCTTAATTGTGTTTATTAGGGACTAGACGCCGCTCATAATTTCACGCTCCAGGTTTGCGTGTCTTCTCATGGACAGTATTTCGACACTCTGAAGTTAGTCAGAGCATGCAGGATTAACTAATACTCAAATAGACTGGTTGCCAACTGCTCACTCATCCTAAAGGAATAGTTGATTTAGCCAATTCCACGCAACTTGCTAATTTGAGTGATTAGATGATTAAAAGATCCCCATGCTGTAGCGCCAAAACGGCTTCGTACAGTCAAATGAATCTATTAATCAAATCTAACTATGTCGAATCATAATGGTAGCGCAGACTCCACTTACTCTACTGGATACAATGAATCCGGAAGACTCCAGAATCAATTAAAATAGTTAACATTTATTTTCCAGATAAAAGTTTGTCTTGCCAGTTACAGAATCAAACAATGAAAGCCGATTCGGAAGTAAATGCACAACATCAATGACTCAAAGGTAAATCTAAAGCAGGTCGCACACCGGATGCGCTGCTCGGGTGCGCCACGACACGGCGCACACATGACAGTTAAATGTTTCACACACCAGACGCGCACATTCGCATGATATTTAACATGAAACTAATCAGATGGCGCTCTGTGGAGCGGCAGGAATAGATCAATGTCCTGAGTCGTGGATGGGCGCCGCGGACAGCCAACAACTTGCGGCGCCGGTAGAACCCTGCACCCTGATAGAAACCTATGTTTAGAATTCTGAAATGTATGGCGCTGCATGGCGCTACGTGGCGCGTCGCCGAGCGGCGCTTCTGGTGTGCGACCTGCTTAAGAGTATAGATGGAAGTCCAAATTATACATAGTGTTAAGCTTTAGAGCTCTGCACTACAGGCTGGTCTGGATACAGACTTGCGACCCCGTGACAATTCGTCCTTCTCTTTAAATACCCTATGAAAGCAATGAATGGTTATTTTGTCAAAGTTAACCAGTGACTTAAAGATTTACTCATCTGTTGGGATTTAATCAAAATTTATCAAAGATAGTGAACAAAACCTTTTACTGAATATTTATCAATACCAGAGGCGAAGGAGAGTTCAGGGAAGAGGGCAACAGTGTGTCAAAGTCTATCCTGGGCCTTTTTCCCCAGATTCCAGAGAAGTTTTTGTTTTATTACAGGGCACATTTTATTTCTGAGTAAAATCCATCCCTACACCGCCAACTTATCCAGCATATGTTTTACGCAGCAGATGCCCTTCCAGCCACAAGCCATCACTGGGAAACATTTATACACACATTCACACACACACACTATTGTCAATTTTTAGCGTAGCCAATTCACCTGTACCACATGTCTTTGGACTGTGGGGGAAACCGGAGCACCTGCAGAAAACCCACGCCAACACGGGGAGAACATGCAAAAACTCCACACAGAAATGCCAACTGACCCAGCCGAGGCTCGAACAAGCGACCTTCTTGCTGTGAGGTGAACGTGCTACCCACTGCGCCACCGCATAGCCTCCGATACTTCTATAATACATGAAAAAATAATAAAGAAGAGTAAAGAAACAGATTCAGGATGTTCCTAACATCTTATTTAATTCACCTTATTTTAACATTTAACAACTGTGTTAACAAAAAGAGCACTTCTGTGAGGAAGCTTGAACAATCAAGTAATAAACAACATCAGTTCTTCACTTTTGGACTTTAGTGCAGCAGTAAATTTATAAAAAGATTAATATAAAAACAAACAGCACCTCAAAACACTCGGCAGGCATGTAAACAACAAGAACAGCGTGCTTTTAGTGATGTGCTTTTAGGAACTGCACTCCTAACTTTTACTGTCATCACAGTAGTAAGTTTCACAGAAGGAAATGTATGTTTTTCTTAATGAAAACTAACATCTCTACCTTGTCAGGTTTAAGCCTGTTTCTGTTCTCATCAAGGGCGTTTGCAACGGCAGTACTCGCGCTTTCCGCTTCAAGCGGCTTCCGTGTTCTATTTTGCCCACATTTAACCAATAACAAAGTGATGTCATGCCGCACACGATGCTGTTTCTGTGTCAAGAAAGAGGTCTAACTCTGTGCCACCGCATAACTATAGACGTGTTAAAAATAATTTGAGTCCTGATCGGGAGGTAACGTCTGATTCTGATCGAGTCTGAAACCGCCTGATCGGGCCAATCACTTGATCGGATCTGGACATCCCTAATATATATATATATTTACATTTTTTACTATTGTTATTACATTATTATTACCTTATTATTTTTGATTATTTGTATTGATCTCTGCCATCATCACAGAATATTACTTTTATTATCTCCAACATTATTATTATTATGTTATTATTATTCTGATTCGTATTTTTGTTTTGTTTTTTAAACTATTTAAAAAAATACAAAAATATTAATTTTATTAAATAAATTAATTAATTAACGGCAACACGGTGGCTCAGTGGTTAGAACTGTGAACTCACAGCAAGATGGTCGCTGGTTCAAGTCCCAGCTGGGCCAGCTGGCATTTCTGTGTGGAGTTTGTATGTTCTCCCCGTGTTGGTGTGGGTTTCCTCCGGGTGCTCCTGTTTCCCCCACAGTCCAAACACATGCGCTATAGGGGAATTGAATACATTAAAATTGGCCGTAGTGTGTGTGTGAATGTGAGAGTGTGTATGGGTGTTTCCCAGTACTGGGTTGCAGCTAGAAGTGTATCCGCTGTGTAAAACATATGCTTGATAAGTTGGCGGTTCATTCTGCTGTGGCGACCTCTAATGAATAAAGCGAATGAACCGAAGGAGAATGAATGAATGAATGAATAAAACACAGCGTTGTTAGCCAGAATTTTACAGCTAAAAATATGGTAGAAACCTTAAAATTAAAATGTTACAATAAACTACTGTACTTCATTACTTTACACAGTGGTAACACACCGATGTTTTGAAGTATTAACATCTGCATTACACCTTTGTTACACAGACAAAACCACCACCAATGTCAGTGTCATTCGCACAACTACTAAGCACAGTAATGGTAACACACAACACTAATAGTAATGCAATGAACATTATCAACATATGTTAGACTAAACTCTAATCTACGGTTATTCATCCTAAATATTAACACTGGAACTACTAGAATTCTATAACTAGCTCTCATAAGATGTCATATTGTCATGTTATATTTACTTTACAATCTTCTATTGAGATGTTACATTATTTATTACATATTTATGGAGTCATTACCTTAAAAATACTATCTTTTTGGCAATACAGCCTATAAACATCTATAAGTTACTCGACCACCTGAGTTACAAACCCATTTTATGTTTTGTTTTCAGAAGGTACGTTTCTATGCAACGGATATGCATATTTAAAGTCACAGTGAAAAATAGCAGACACTGAAATGCAAGCAGTGATTTTGAGCACTATGATAATTAAAGATAATTAGAAATACTCACAGCTCTTTTGCGTTTTGTAATTTTAATAGAATAAAGATGTTAGAAAGAAAGATATATGCACTACCTGACAAAAGTCTTGTCATTGATCCCAGTTGTTAGAGCAACAAATAATAACTTGACTTCTAGTTGATCATTTGGAGTGTCAGAAGATGGATCTTTCAGATGAATCATCTGTTGATCTGCATCCCAATCATCACAAATACTGCAGAAGACCTACTGGAACCAGCATGGACCCAAGATTCTCACAGAAATCAGTCAAGTTTGGTGAAGGAGAAATCATGGTTTGGGGTTCCATTCAGTATGGGGGCGTGCGGGAGATCTGCAGAGTGGATGATCAACAACAACAGCCTGAGGTATCAAGACATTTGTGCTGCCCATTACATTACAAACCACAGGAGAGGGCAAATTCTCCAGCAGGATAGCGCTCCTTCTCATACTTCAGCCTCCACTTCCTGAAAGCAAAGAAGGTCAAGGTGCTCCAGGATTGGCCAGCCCAGTCACTAGAAATTGACATTATTGAGCATGTCTGGGGTAAGACGAAGGAGGAGGCGTTGAAGATGAACACAAAGAATCTTGATGAACTCTGGGAGTCCTGCAAGAAGGCTTTCTTTGCCATTCCAGATGACTTTATTAATCAGTGATTTGAGTCAGTGCAGAGATGTATGGATGCAGTCCTCCAAGCTCATGATGGAGTCAGACACAATATTCATTCTGTTTCCACTGCAGCATGAGCACATATTCTATACTGGACATTATTGAAGGTTCAGTGACGAGACTTTTGTCTAAGCGAAGTCAGACCTTACTGTCCTAATGAAATCATTAATAATCAAGGCATGATCATATTTTATTGTGGTCAAATAAGCGTAATCTAGAGGCCTTTAACTTTCATACGAGCAACTTCTGACACCAAATGATCAACTAGAAGTCAAGTTATTATTGATTGTTCCTAAAACTTGAATAGGCCACAAGACTTTTGTCAGGTAGTGTACACATGATAGTAGATGGGTTTCATTTCAACAATTTAATAAATAACAAAATAAAAAAAATGGTTAAAATGGCCACCTTAACTAGTGTTAAGGAAACGTACTGTATAACCAGATACCAAATTTACTGTACAGTTTTAATTCTGTTAAAATCACAGCCATTTTCTAGTATCCTGTAAATGAGGACTCATAATTTACTGCCAAACCTGTGTGTCTAGCTTCAACATGAAAGCAGAGCATTTCAAGAAGGATCTTTCCATGTGTTTTCCATGCAAATACGATTGGGACTTTCAAGCTTCAAACAGGATGCAAAAACATCCTAAAAGTGGTTCAGAGAAGTCTAGTCTAAATCTTCAAAAGTCTGAGATTTCAGTCGTTCTTCAATAAAGCCTGAAGTACATCCTAGATCTGCTCTCAGATAATGAGAGCTCTTGTGAGATGTGCAGACGGCTGATTTGTCTGAGTCAGACCTTTTTCAATGAATCAGTGGATTGAGTTTATAAAACTGGCACAGACCAAAGCGTAACAACTCCAAGTTGTTGAAGTTGTTGACTTCAGAAGACGGGGAATATAGGCCATGACTCATGTGAACTATTTTTATTGTGCTTTTATGTCGCTTTTGAAGTCTTTTCCTATTTAATTGAAGGGAAAGGAGCGATTTTATTTTCTTGGAAAGAAAAATCACAGGGAAGAGTTAATAATTGACAGAAGTTTTCCTTTAAAATAGACTTTAGAAAATTTTAATCAGTAATCAGTAATAATAATAATAATAATAAACAATATTGATAATATTAATAATAATGATGATGATGATGATAATAATAATAGTAATAATAATAATAATAATAATAGTGATAATAACAATATTAAATAACAACAACAACATTAAACTTAATAATAAACGTAATATAAACAACATTTTATTTATGTTGTTGTTTTTATTTATGTATATTTATTAATATTTATTTATTTATGCACTAGTTTATTTTATTACAATATAATAAAATACAAAACAGCGATATTATGAAATACTATTTATTATTTTTAGATAATAGCTCATTTCTAAGTGACTACATTTCAATTGTCATTTATTCCTTTAATTCAAAGCAGAATTTTCCTAATTTTAGTCACATGACATATCACAAAAAGTCATTTCAACATTTCAACTTTTTGTGATATGTCATTAAGATTAACTAATGCAAGATGAGATGACTATAATAATAATAATAATAATAATAATAATAATAATAATAATAATAATAATAATAATAAATAACAATAATAGTGATAATAACAATATTACCAACAACAATTATTATTATTATAATAATAATAATACTAATAATAAAACTAATACTAAGACTACTACTACTACTACTAATAATAATAACATTCAACTTAAAAGGTAATAGCAACTATGTATTTATACATTTTTATTTATGTATATTTATCAAGATTTATTTATTTATGCATTGTTTTTTGTGATCTTTGGTTTAGTTTCAGTGATGTTCAAGCAAAGTTGTACAACTGTTGTTAGACTCCAGAACGTAAACTTTTACCTTGTCTGTTTACACTATTAAAATAAAATAAAATAAAATAAAATATAATTAAACTGAATAAACATGAAAATAAAATAAAATAAATTAATTTAATATAACTGCCAGTCAAAAGTTTTGGAAACATTATTAGTTTTATTTTTGTATTTTTTGTGTGTTTAATTTAGTCTCTTCAACATTCATTGATTAAAATATAATAAAATACAAAACAGCAATGTTATGAAACGTTATTTACATTTAGAATAACTGATTTCTAGATGACTACGTATACATTTTAATTTATTCCTGCGATTCAAAGCTGAATTATTCTAAATTTATTGCATATACATTACTGCAACTATTTTGTTGTGATCTTTATATTTCTTATGTAAGTTTCCAGAATGTGATTTGGTACCTTGTTTAAAATAAATAAATAAATAAATAAATAAATAAATAATAAATAAATAAATAAATAAATAAATAAATAAATTAATAAATAATTGTTTTGATATGAACTAGCAGTTAAAACATTATCTATTATTTTTTTAATCTTCCACATTTATATGATCAAAACATAATAAAAAAACAATAAAAAAAAACAAAAACAATACTATGAAATATGATTTAATAATTATTTAATTTATTTATTACATTTAGAGTCACTGTTTTCTAAGTGATTACATTTCAATTTTAATTTATTCCTGTAATTCAAGGCTGAATTGTTCTAAATTTAGTGTTAAATCATATTTCTTTATGCAATTGTTTTATTGTCATCTTTGTATTAGTTTTTTGAGTGATGTTCAACCAAAGTTTCTAGCATGTGAATCGGTCCCTTGTTTAAATTAAATAAATGAATAAATTAATTAATTTAAAAAATAAATAAATAAATCAACAAACAAATGTTTTGATATAAACTAGCAGTTTAAGCATTATTTATTTTCTATTTTTATAATCTTCCACATTTATATGATCAAAACATCATAAAAACCAAAACAACAATACTATGAAATATGATTTATTAATTATTTATTTAATTTATTGATCACCATATAGAGTCACTGTTTTCCAAGTCACTACGTTTCAATTTTAATTGATTCCTGTAATTCAAAGCTGAATTTGCTAAGTTTAATGTCATGATACACTGTCAGAAATATCACAAACAAGTCATTTCAACTAAACTCAAGTTATAACAAGTGTAACTTTAGATTAAATGATGAAGTTGAGATGACTAGAAATGTTCATTTGATTCAACAACAGTCAATATGAGGGTTTGCTGCACTTATAATCAATTATTATTGATGTTCAATCATCAAACTAAACTCCAAAACATGCTACAACTCATTTTGAGAAAAATAACCCTATTCAAAGGGCTGTTAGGTCTAGTGTTTATCACTTGAGATCTTATGTTTAATCCTAACAGATGACGGCATCACAACAGCATGAGTGTAAAACCCTCAGGTTAATGCAACTAACTCAATACATCCAGCTTATAAGTCTATAATTTCCCCTCTAGTAATAATTTGTGATGAATCATTTAGAGCAGTGTGCGAAAACTATCAGCTTGGAGGGCTTTGATTTGTAAGTGCATGGGTAAGCATACTAACACGCTCTTTCCCTGGCAAAAGCTTTATTAAATCAAATAAATAATGCATTCCGGCTGTTGTCTTGAATTCAATATCTTACTACAGGAAAACAATAAGTATCAGAGGGCTCAAGAGTTGGTTATCATAAATCTAATCTACTCTGACTGGAAGCGTGTGTTGGTGTGAAGCTGCGGTGCAAATCTCTGCAAGTGTTAAATAATTGAGGATTTGCATTACACACACACACAAAAATCTGGTGATTTTCCGGACAGAATTATGCAACATGCCTCTGATTTGATATTAAATAATCATTCAGTCTTATTGAAGTAGACATGCATCCAAGCTGAAATGTCAATGGAAATCTGCGAGGAGAAAATGAGACTGAAAAGGACGTCCAGATGCTTCTGGTGCTGAGCAGAAACAGAGTGAAAGCCAGGAGCAGAGAAACCCTTCAAATGTCAAAGGGATTTTAAAGTTCCTTAATTTTGTTTTGGAGTCTCCTACAGGAGGGTTACATTCATGCAAAGTTCAAATGTTTCTCAGAGACCGCAAAAAACATCTTATATAATTCTAAAGGCGCTTTCACACCTAGACTTTTGTTTGGGAACCTGGTGCGTTTGATTCCTTAACGCTATTTGTTTGGCATATGTAAATCCTGCAATCGCACTCTGATCCACGCCAAAACAATCGGTCCTAGATCGCCTGAATGAGGTGGTCTTGGCTTGATTGAGCAAACTCTGCAGTGGATTGATTGTAGTGAGAAAGCAATACGATCCAATGAGCTAAAGAACCAGGCTATATCACAGTGTAATATGGATATGTAATAGCCATATATACAGCTATATCAAATGTCAAAGGGATTTTAAAGTTCCTTAATTTTGTTTTGGAGTCTCCTACAGGAGGGTTACATTCATGCAAAGTTCAAATGTTTCTCAGAGACTGCAAAAAACATCTTATATAATTCTAAGGGCGCTTTCACACCTAGACTTTTGTTTGGTGCGTTTGCCTCCTTAAAACTGTTTGTTTGGCATATGTCAATCCTGAAACTACACTCCAATCCACACCAAAACAATCAGTCCGAAGACCTGAATGAGGTGGTCTCGGCTCGATTGAAACAAACTCTGGAGCGGATCGATTGTCGTGAGAAAGCAATATGATCCAACGAACTAGTGATCCAGGTTATATCACAGTGTATTATGGATATGTAATAAAAGTCACTGTATATATGGCTATATCAGGCTACATCAAATGTCAAAGGGATTTTAAAGTTCCTTAATTTTGTTTTGGAGTCTCCTACAGGAGGGTTACATTCATGCAAAGTTCAAATGTTTTTCAGAGACCGCAAAAATGTCTTACATAATTCTAAGGGCGCTTTCACATCTAGACTTTTGTTTGGGAACCTGGCGCAATGAAAAAAAGAGACACTTATGAACATTTTTGTGGTCCAGAGTTGGATTTTCTATTCTATTCTATTGTCAAGAAGTATGATCATATTAGCCCGGCTCTTTCAATGCTACACTGGATCTCAATTAATCACAATTAATCATAAAATCTTGCTGATTACTTCCCAAAGCCACGAACAGTCTATTTCTCAGAGACTTACCTTCACATCCATACTTTAAATATGAAAAGCAGCAGATGGTAGATCTTTTACTTATTCAACACATAAACACTGGAACGATCTTCCTAGAACTGTACAGAGGCGGACACACTCTGTCAGATTAAATCTAGATGAAATATTCATTTCTTCCACTGTAGTATACACTTTAAACACACTCTTAAAATTCAAAACCCATAAACGATTGCTGGGTTTAATTCATTAGGTCAACCGGAACCGAAAACACCTCCACATGCAAGATTATATGAAGAATGCCATATATGCTTAAATTTGTCTGTCTGCATCAAACCTGACATGACAGAAACATTTAAATACCAGCCACTGCACTCCCAAAGAAATGGCAAAGGCTTTTAATCAAATTGTTTCATGTTAAAGCTCTTCAACATTGTTAATAGGCTACTGGGTGACTGGTGTTGTGAGTCACAGTTCTGATTTTCGTTATCAAACCGTCTGCTAATTATTTTCTTTTCCAGATCTGAGGTGAACTATCTGCTGCTGCTTTCAGTAGTATGGCAATAAATGTCACATATAATGCATTTAAACTCACATTGGAAGCATTTAATATTGTATAAAGCACATATTCTGTAGCTGAGGTGATCGTTCTCATAGTTGTTTATGCTGTTGTTCTGTTGCCACAGAAATAGAAAACATTTCTAAAATAGAAATTTCATGGTTCGACATCACAGATGGCTAGGACAAACTCCTTTTAACTTGGAAAAGATACCTTATCGCATGTTGTTAGAACACAATGCATACCTGCCAACACTCCCGTTTTTCCCGGGAGTCTCCCATATTTCAGATCCATCTCCAGCCCAACTCCCGTATTGCTCTGTCTTCCGGAAAACTCCCGGAATTCCACCCCCCCAAAGCGCAACCATCTTCATACCTGCTCCCCGCTCTTCAGTTCGCGCACACCTTCGGATAAAATCTCCTGGATTTTATGGTCTGAATGTTGGGAGGTATGACAATGTTATCTTGAGGTAAAATACCTGAATCAGGTTCAACACTTCATACTATTACTTATTATTGAACTAAATATTTAGCTGATTAATCTCTCTAAAGTTGATATGACAACTCATTCGTACTTTAAGTCGCTTTGGATAAACGTATCTGCTAAATGAATGTAATCTGTACTCTGTGAAGCACTATAGAATTATAATCCTTCTGGTTGAACAAACATATACAGTATTATCATTTAAGAACTGTTCTGTTCTGTTGGTGAAGTTTGTTCCTTACCAATGTTGCCACCGGCTTGCTTGGTTTGGGAATTGTGGAGCTTCACATCGATGGATTTGCTCTTCAGCATTTAGACTTTCAGCAGTGAAAATTAAACCACACTGAACTGAACTTCAACTCTGAAAACTGGACTGACACAGTTTCAATTTACTATAATATTCTATGTGAAGCTGCTTTGGCACAATCTACATTGTAAAAGCGCAATAGAAATAAAGATGAATTGAATTCTGTTGGAGCTCAAAACCTACACAAGTCCCATAAAAGTGTCCCACAGGACTTGATGGTGTCTTTTAATGGCACTTTGTCTAGGGAATTTAAAGACATAACACTGAGTTCAGTGTTTCCTCTTGGAATTTCTCCAGCTGTGGCAGCAGGCCTTTTACACAAATCTACCAACTACCTATGGCGTTACTTCAATGACAAATGGAGAAATGTCGTGAGCGCAGTATTACAAATCGTATTTATGTAATACGAGCATGCTAATCTCTTTACTTGCGCCAAAGAGCTTAGAATGACCAAGAAGCGACACTCAATAGAATGTTCCATTGCAACAGCAGCGCTCAGCAACAGCCCCGGATTCCGCCATTTTGGAGTGAAAGCGATCGGCCGTCCATTGGATGTTACTGCTGTCGCGATGGCAAGCAGCTGCTTTGTTTTTTATTTATTTACTTAAAAAGCACATTAAAGCTGAGATACAATCTGAAAGACGACAATACAACACTTCCCTACTGAAAAAAACAGCTTAAACCAGCCTAGGCTAGTTTTAGCTGGTTGACCAGCCTGGTTTTAGATGGGTTTTGGCCATTTCCAGGCTGGTTTCAAGCCATTTCTAACCTGGTCTTAGCTGGTCAGGCTGGAAAATGGCCAGCTAAAACCAGCTATGTCCAGCTTAAACCAGGCTAGTCAAGCTGGTTTTAGCTGGATTAAGCTGGTCATTTTTACAAAGAAAATGGCGCCAAACTCCTTACTATCCCAATATATATACTATTTACAAACTATTTACAAAACAGGCCACCATATTTAAAGGACAATCCAAAAATCAATGTCAGCAGGCAACAAAGGTCAAACAAGCCAGTGGAACAAAGTATCATAAACAAAACAAACACCAACACAAAAAGTATTCACAAATCTCAATAGAATCTCAGTAGTCACACAAAACAAAAAGTACTCACAAATCTCAATATTCAGACTTAACACATACAACTCTGGCCTATGCCTCATACAAAAGTATCAACAAACACAAAGCAAGTGACCAAAAACAAGATGGCTGCCAAGGAAGTAGTGTCATGGCTTTTTAAAACACTGTAGGCCAATCAGGAACAAGCAAGCTGGAAGTGGCCAATTAGATGTGTTCTAAGCAAAACAGAAAAGACAGATGAGACAAGACCAACATAGGGTTGTAACACTTTGTCTGGATTGTTTTATTTGAATTGTGATTTGTGTTTTTTTATGCATTCGAGTGATTTTTAGTGGTGGGCAAAGCGAGGCTTCATGAAACATTGAAACAGTTGAAGCAAATGTGTCGACGCTTCGAAACGTTTCGAAACTCCACTCTACAGTGACGCCTAGTGGTCATGTTTTATGTATTGCACTGGTTCAGTGCACTCAACAGCTTCAGCATAGAACGGATGAGCAAATTCTGGTAATAAACCCCACTTTGTGGGATCGAAGCCTCAAGTGTTATAGTGGAGTGGTTAGGGTTCCTGACTACCATGCGGTGGTTGTTGGTTCGAATCCAGGCTAATACAGTTATTTTGAAATGCTTTAATATCAGTTTGAGATGCTTTGTTTGTGTATCGTTCTGTTTCAACATTGGTCTGACATCCGAATGAATACTTTGTAAATAAATATGGCTTGTTTTGGTCATAAAACAGGGCTGTTGATAGATCAGATACAGTTGTGGACAGAAGTTAACAAGAATTATTTATGTTCTTCATTAAATTTCCCATTTATTGTATTTTATTAACATCTACCTCAACCCTAAACCCAACCATCACAGTACTGTAAAATATTAATTATTGTTTTAGTTACAAAAATTATGTTAAATTGATGGCGTATCTGCAGCTGTATCCTATCTAGACTACACCATAAACAGTAGCATGATTAAAATACATAAAATCATGATTTTGGAGTATTTGAACAAGTCGGGATTCGAACCCAAAGGTCATTTAAAGCCTCAAACTACACGCACATGGATGGTCCACTAGGCCATACGAGACAGACACTTTCAACTGTCAGTCAACTTTCAACTGTCAGTCAAATGCAGATTCTCATATTCGAAATACTTTAATCACGTGACCTGGGTGTTTCGGATCATGCTTCGGTACAGTGTCTCGAAACACTTGCGCTTCGGGATCTCGACACTGAGTCGTAACGTCAGTTTCACGTCAGCCATCCCTAGTGATTTTTGCTAATTTCCCTTTCTGTTCAGGTCCATTTCAAATTGTTTACTTATTGGTTGTGATTTATATATTTCTTTAATAATTTCTTTTTTTGTTTTGTAATTGTCTTTTGTGTATTTTCTTTGAAACCTATTTGGTTTAAGGGGTGGGGGGGGGGGGGGGGGGACCCAGCTGTATGCATTGCATTGGTGTGTGTGTATACACTAAGTGCTGTGCTAAACAGATTTTTCTGTATGGAATAAGTTTGCTGTGCATTCACAGGAGTTTTGTGTGTGCATGTGTGTGAATTCCTTGGTGTAGTGGACATTTGCAAACCTCCGCTGGTACCCTGCTCTGTTGAGTTGGGTTATTGTTGTCTTTTTCTTTGTATTGGCTCATGTTAAAAAGGATTTTGTATGTTTTTAACTTTTGTATTTCTATAAAGTGCCTTTCTGAGTTTACGTCTCCATGCTCACTCTACTTTGCCTACAAACCTAGGTGCCTGTTAAATATTGTTGTGGTTATTATTTTTATTCCCGGCATAACCAGGTAGCGTAGTCGTTTAGGTGTTAGTTTAATTCCTTATGCCCCGCCACACAGGGTGCATAAGCAGTGCACAAAACATTTGCATCCATTAGAAAACCATTAAAAAAGGACGCCTCTCAAAGACGAGATCAAGGCCTTAGAATACAAAGGTATTAACCACAACGTGCCTTGAACAACTACTCTTAATAAGAAAAACAAAAATCACACAAGTGCACAATGCTAAACTAGTGTGTAAAACATCCAAGATCTCTACAGTGAGTGTTTTCAGTGAAGGTGTGTTCTTCACATCAGCTTTTGCAAGACTTTAAACAGCCCATGACTCTTGTGGACTACGGTTACGACACTCTAATGGTGCTTTTGCATGCTGCTTTGAAACTTGAAAGCCTCAGTCTCCATTCCTTTAATTGCATGGAGAATGCACAGGCGCAGACGAGCTTGCTGCAGAGTAGTAACAGATGCTTTTTGAAGTGAGCATTTTGTGAATGCAAGCAGCAGAAGAACGCTGGAAATGTTAAGTGGATGGGAAGCAAAATGAAGCTTCTAGAAATGCGACTCGCTAATTTTGAAGTCACGGCCGGTCGGTCTTGCTTTGAGAGCTCCTAATCACATAGAACGTCACAGAGAGAGAGAGAGAGAGAGTCTGCAGAGGCTTGGCAGGAGGAGGCAGCACAGGCATGAATGTGTTATTTACAGCAGCGTGTTCTTGCAGAGGGAGAAACATGGAAACCTGCTCACACTGCTGAAACATTGCACACATTTCACACTACACCCTTATACCTGAAATGCACAGGGTACAAATGAAATCAAAACTAACCATACTGATTTTGTTAGCTCACACTGCTAGTTTTCTGGTCAACAATTCATCTGTGCATGCCATTAAGAAAACAAAAGGTCTGTCCCTGTAATTATTGTGGAAAAAGGAATATATTTTATTATTAGTGTCTCTTTCTTTTCAATTAAACAATTGTATTTGTATTGCTTAAAGCTGATATATCAACTGAACTTCTTCTGTTGAGTGTGATATGCACTGCACTCTCAGAAATAAAAGTACGTGAGCTGTCACTGGGGTGGTACCTTTTCAAAAGGTATAAATTTGTACCTATAAGGTCCATATTAATACCTCAAGGGCACATATTAGTATACCTAAATACTAATATATACTTTTGAGGTACCAATATGGACCCTTTAAGTACAAATGCACACTTTTTGAAAAGGTCCCACCCCAGTGACAGCTTGCGTACCTTTATTTCTGAGAGTGTGCATACTAATGAACATTTTGCAGAAGTAGATAGAAATGCAAAGGCCCGATTGAGCTCTGCCACTAAACTTCCTCTCAGCAGAAATGTGTTTGAATATGTTATGCTTTTATTGTTGTGCAGTGATTAGTAGAAAAAGAGGACGTATGTATGGGTGCGGCCAACAGAGGACTGGAGAATGATTGACAAGTGACGAATTCCACTAAACTCCACCTGTTAATATCAGCTAGGTATGAAGTACGAATTAGGTAATGAAATTTGTTGCGCACCCCTGAATGTAATTCTTGCATTGCATTGAGGACAACAGAATTCTGTGAATCGAATTCTTCACTTGTATCTAATAAATGACTAAGATTTTTGACACTGAAGAAAAACCTCTCCTGACCTTTTTTATTGAACACGCATGGAATTGATTACATGGTCCAGCATAATCTAAGATGGAAATCTGAAAATGCCCTTCCTGTTTGTTTTTAGTTCAATTCTTAGATTATGAAGGACATATTTCCACCAATTATTAATCAGTGGATTAGGGATCTTATGTACTGTCTTACATTGGAGAAAATGCAGTACTCCACCAGAGGCTGCTGTCAAAAATGTTCTCTTATCTGGCAGCCAGTGCTGACATATATAGAGTAAATGGGTCCACAAATAATATGAGGTTGGACTGTTGTTTATTTGCTTCTCAGTTTTCAATTCACTTCATTTCAGTTTCATTTCTTTATTTATATGCATATGAGGGAACTTCTCTCTACTTGTATTTGCTTATGTATGTACATTCCCTGACAAAAGTCTTGTCGCCTATCCAAGTTTGAGGAACAGCAAATAATAACTTGACTTCTAGTTGATCATTTGGTATCAGAAGTGTTTTATTTGAAAAGCAAAGACCTTTAGATTACATTTATCTTACCACAATACAATATGATCATGCCTTTAATTATTTAATAAGGACAGTAAGGTCTTAAGGCTCGAACACACTGGAATGCTTTTCGATTGCGTTTATCGTCAGCGTTTCTCCGGATTCAAACCCAAGCAATTTTCACTGCCGTCGAGCAGAAGAGTATGCAAAATCACTCCTTGACGTTAGATGGCGCTACACAACTTTAAGCTTCTGGCACCTGCTTGTAACAGAAGAAGAAGGGAGAAAGTTCACACGCTTGTTGATAAAGTTACTGACGATTCAAACAAGCATGGATGGTTCAAGTAGCAGCTCCAGCTCTAGCGATGAAGAAATGATTATTGTTCACCAGTGCAACAAGCAGCTCCATGTTCATATCGCCATTGGGAATCTTCAGTGTGCGCTCGCATTGACAGTTTAGCGCTTGAGCGCCTCTAAGTGCTGTTTACTGTAACTTCAGCAGCTCCGCACATGTGAACCAAAGTAACAATCTGATTGGTGGATAAGCAAAAAGCATCCCGGTGTGCACGGGCCTCCAGACAAAAGTCTTGTCACTGAACCTTCAATAATGTCCAGTATAGAATATGTGGTCATGCTGCAGTGGAAACAGAATGAATATTGTGTCTGACTCCATCATGAGCTTGGAGGACTGCATCCATACATCTCTGCAATGACTCAAATCACTGATTAATAAAGTCATCTGGAATGGCAAAGAAAGCGTTCTTGCAGGACTCCCAGAGTTCATCAAGACTCTTTGGATTCATCTTCAACGCCTCCTCCATCTTACCCCAAACATGCTCAATATTGCTCATGTCTGGGGACTGTGCTGGCCAACCCTGGTGCACCTTGACCTTCTTTGCTTTCAGGAGCTTTGATGTGGAGGCTGAAGTATGAGAAGAAGCGCTATCCTGCTGGAGAATTTGCCCTCTCCTGTGGTTTGTAATGTAATAGGCAGCACAAATGTCTTGATACCTCAGGCTGTTGATGTTGATCATCCACTCTGCAGATCCCCACGCCCCCATACTGAACATAACCTCAACGACAAGACTTTTGTCAAGTAGTGCATGCATGTACAGTATATATCATATGTATTATGATATGACGTAAAACATGAATGTGCATAATATATTGTATATAAATGGTGCAGTGGGGCGGGGGGCTCTGTTGGAGCAAAGATAATTTTATTCAATTTTTTTCCAAACATTTTTAAACTGTTTGTTTTATTGAGTAAAATGTCAATGAAAAGATCTGAACAAAAAGAAAATAATGCTCAGATTACATCTGTCTGAGGTGTTGGGCATAGCTATACTTAGCCACACCTCTCCAACAAACAGAAATAGTGAGGAGGAGGAGCCTGTTAGGTTGTAATAACTCTTCTAAAAGCAGTTTACCCATCTTTCTGAAAGAAATGCCTACTTTACTACACTGACATTTACAACATTTTTTTTACATTAAGTGGTTGTAAACAATTTCTTTGGGTTGAATTTAAACAAACAAATTAAGTTGAATTTTCTTAAATTTAATTTGTTTAAATTCAACACAAATAAATTGTTTGCAACAGTTTTGCAGACATCATTTTTTTCAGTGTACATCCAATCAGCTCGCAGTAAAAAAACCAAGTCACACCCACTCTTTTCTAATATTCTGTTTCTCTAGGAACTGCGTCACAATACAAATAAAATAAATAAATAAACTTTTTCTGATTCACATGGACTTTAATTGATGGTGGGGGAAAGAAATGCCTCATAACAAAGAGCTAAAATGTTTGCTGCATTAATAATAGCCATGTCAGATTATGTTCCGTTTTTAAACCATGCCTGTCCTGTGCTCAAACGCCTCAGTTTACTCCTCAATGCATCATAATGCTTGGAAGTCATTTGTATTCTGAAGTTATTCCATTAACATGCGCAGCTCAGAAGCATTCAAATGTCAGGCTGATGATTTATGTATTCTGAATGCATCTATGCTCCAAGGTCTGGCGCGACGTTCATTGCATATGAACAGGGATGACACAAAACAGGTATCATCATGTAATAGAATGTCATCGTGAGATCCAGTTTAAGCTAAATGCATTGGGTTTTGTGCACCACAGGTTTTCAAACTTTCCACAAATCATCAAATATAGTATGATGAGCTCCATGCGATGGACAGTTTTTGCTGAAATATAAAAGCAGCAGTGTATGTTCACATATAGAGCCATTTATGATGTGAAAAACATGATATTATGAAAAAAAAACATGGTGTTTATGGATGGATTGATTTATTTCATTCATTCATTTTCCTTCGGCTCAGTCCCTTTATTTATCAGGGCTCGTCACACCTTAAAGAACCACCAACTTATCCAGCATGTTTTACACAGTGGATGCCTTCCACCTGCAACTCAGAACTGGGAAACACCAATACACACTCATTAACACACACTACGGCCAATTTAGTTAATTAAATTCCCCTATAGCACATGTGTTTAGACTGTGGGGGGAACCAGAGCA
>NC_079448.1:53863944-53888944 GCF_903798145.1 Danio aesculapii | reverse complement strand
CTAATGATGAATGGATGGATGATATATTAAAGATATTGATGGATGGATGGATCCAACCAACTAATAACGGATGGATGGATCTAACCAACTAATGATGGATGCATGCATTTAACCAACTATCGATATATATATATATATATATATATATATATATATATATATATATATATATATATATATATATATATATATATATATATATATATATATATATATATATGATAGATATTCATGGATGGATGGATGGATGAATGGATGGATCTAACCAACTATCGATGGATGATAGATACTGATGGATGGATGGATGGATGGATGGATGGATGTATCCAACCAACTAATAATGGATGGATGAATGGATGGATAGATCTAACCAACTAATTTTGAATGGATGCATGGATCTAACCAACTAATGATGGATGGATGGATGGATAGATGGATGGATCTAACCAACTAATGATGGATGGATGGATGAATGGATGGATATATCCAACCAACTAATAAAGGATGGATCGATCTTACCAACTAATTATGGATGAATGCATGGATTTAACCAACTAATTAACTATTTACTAACCAACCAAGATAGATGGATAGATGGATGGATAGATAGATGGATAGATAGATAGATAGATAGATAGATAGATAGATAGATAGATAGATAGATAGATAGATAGATAGATAGATAGATAGATAGATAGATAGATAGATAGATAGATAGATAGATAGATGAATGGAATTAAGGATGGACAAGTGGGAAGCAGAGACTGATACTCTTATACAGGGTTTGATCTGGGCTGTCCAGCGTTCTCAACATCCTCCAGCTCTTTTTCCTAGAATCAGATCGATCAATAGTTTTTTTTTGGGGGGCTGTAGTTTTAGAGTTGAATATAGTTTAGAGATCAGGATATCTAAATCTACAAAAGTTGGGTCATGAATGTATTTCCGTTGACATGATTGGAGTTATGATGACCTGTAAAACTACACTTTGAACAATCAGAGAATTATAAGGACTATCATTTTACTGTGGAACCAAACTGAGAAAAAAAAGCACAACTATACAGTTTCAATAGCACTCAAGAACAAGCTTTCCCAAATGACACTTAAGTATAGTCATGAAGTACAATTACTCAAGTATAGCTCAAACATCAGCCTTCTAGTAGAGAGTAAGATCCTCAAGGGATGGATTGATGCTTACCTTTAAAAACACACACATTACCTTTAGAGAAGAACATACTATACCAGATATACTCAAGCTCGGTCAACAGACATATCAACAATTTCAATCTGAAAGATTTACATGGAGGAAAAAAAACCTTTACATGGTCATTCCTTTATATAGTCCAAAATGCTGGAAGAAAAACATTGCCATGCATCAATGGTACTAGGTCTAGCCTTATTAATTCGTGCTATTGTAGTTTCATAAGTCACTATTTTAAGGAGGCTATGAATCCGAAATGTTTTTGCACACATGTGCGGAGAAAACCAATTTTGTATGATTGCCTTCTTTGTAGCTGTAAAACCAGCAAACAACATTCTCCTCTTTAGTGTACTTACACAGAAATTAGTATCATCATTAAAACATAAACCCGGATTAGACACATAATCATCTTGTAGTAAAAAGGACAAAACAGAATTTACATGAGACCACAGGTCGACAACAATTGGACATTCCCAAAACATATGAAGAAAATTACCTGAGGATACAGTGTGACAGATATAACAGTTGTAGTTCGACTGCAGCTTCATTTTAAACATCTTATGAGGAGTTATGTATGCTCTATGTATAACTTTGAAATGGATAAGTGGATAAATGGATAAAATGAGCTAAGTTTTTAGAGGTTAAGATTAGGTTAGACCACACCCTGTCCCAGTCACATTTCTGTCTGTTTTGAAAGTTCACTTTTGTACTTATATCAGTATACAAACTAATTAAATTTAGTAATGTTCAACTTAATTTGTTTGTGTAAATTCAGCCTAAATAAATTGTTTGCAACCACTTACCTTAAAAAATAGCAAATCAAACGAATGTTTTAGTGAACATTTTAGGTATTAATATGTACCTTTAAGGACCTGTTATGCACCTTTTTTAAAGTGACAGGTATTGTACCTTTATTTCTAAAGGTGTAACCGGCTTGACATTTGCCTATTTTCTTTTAACTGTTATTTTCTAAAAATAAAAAAAAGCACAGAAGAGTTTTGAGTACTTCTACCTTTAATGGCCATAGAGGTCAATCTGACTTCATGCATTATTATAAATGACATATTTCATCTTGATGCATTTCCATCTAGGTTTTAACTGTGCATTGAATACGCATTAGAGATGATTTCTTTGCATTTTAACTTTGCACACTATAAGATCATGGGTCTCCTCCTCATAGTTTGTGTCTCATCTATCGCTCCCCTTTTTTCCCCACTGCTCTGCCGGCCACACCCACTCCTCCCTCTGCTCGCAGCGCTCCACGCCCATTATGATAGGTAGATTTGAACCGAAAGAGGGGGGTTTCATGGCCCTTTAAGAGCACACTCAACAGTACTCAAATGTTAAGGGGAAATAGTTTTTAAAACCTTAGTATCAATTGCTATCGAATTCCAGTATCATGAAAACACTAATTATCATAGGTAATAAACAACAAGGACACTAAATGTAATGATTTTGCAGTACTTTAGTTCCGGCGTTCCTGTAGTTCTAGTGTTAAAGCAGTGCAGATATGGATCACTGAATGAAACACACTTCTTCCTCAAGCTGATCGACATTGCAGTCATGCGTCGCCACTCGAGGAGAAGTGTGTGAAGTGTGTTGTGTTGTTTTCAATAGCCAGATTGAGAAAGATAAGAGGTAAAAGACTTGTTTGCACAGACACATGTGCATGTGCCGCATACTGAGCAATCAGAGATGTGCTCATTGTTTATGTCGTAGGAAATGAAAACACACCGTCAGATATTATTCTTCCCGCAGGAGGCTCAGGTGAGTGACGCACAGTGCTGGATGTCTGCACACATTCACAATCAACTGTGAATCATCTGACTGTGACTAACAGCTAGAGACTAACACTAACTAATGACTAACTGTGGAAAGTCTGATGCACAGCTTGTTTTGGCTGAGAACAGATAGAATTGCAGCACTATATATCGCAAAATTATTGTTATCGTGATAATAGTATATGCAATTTACACAATCACAGAAAAGCGTGATAAATTACATTTATTTTATAAATTGGTTGCTTATCTAAATTTGACCAATCAGATGGAGCCTTACTATCTTTAGTCCCGCCTCCTCAGTAGTTTATGTTCTGCTAGATAGATATACAGATAGACAGACAGTTAAATAGAAAGCTAGATAAATAGATAGATGGATGGATGGATGGATGGATGGATGGATGGATGGATGGATGGATGGATGGATGGATGGATGGATGGATGGATGGATGGATGGATGGATGGATGGATGGATGGATGGATGGATGGATGGATGGATGGATAATGCAACATACAATCACAATCACTAAATTTGTCCAATCAGATGGAGCCTTACTATCTTTAGCCCCGCCTCCTCAGTAGTTGATGTTCTGCTAGATAGATATACAGATAGACAGACAAATAGAAAGCTAGATAGATAGATGGATGGATGGATGGATGGATGGATGGATGGATGGATGGATGGATGGATGGATGGATGGATGGATGGATGGATGGATGGATGGATGGATGGATGGATGGATGGATGGATGGATGGATGGATGGATGGATGGATGGATAATGCAACATACAATCACAATCACTAAATTTGACCAATCAGATGGAGCCTTACTAACTTTAGCCCCGCCTCCTCAGTAGTTGATGTTCTGCTAGATAGATATACAGATAGACAGACAGTTAAATAGAAAGCTAGATAGATAGATAGATAGATAGATAGATAGATAGATAGATAGATAGATAGATAGATAGATAGATAGATAGATAGATAGATAGATGGATAGATGGATAGATGGATATATGGATGGATGGATAGATAGATAATGCAACATACAATCACAATCACTAAATTTGACCAATCAGATGAAGCCTTTCTATCTTTAGTCCTGCATCATGTTCTGCTAGATAAATAGACAGATAGACAGATAAATAGAAAGCAAGATGGATGGATAATGCAACATACATAATCATAATCACTAAATTTGACCAATCATATGGAGCCTTACTATCTTTAGCCCCACCTCCTCAGTAGTTGCTGTTCTGCTATTGGCTGAAGCGGCCAAAAGGTGAAAACAAACACCAATGGGTGGAGTCAAGACAAAAGAGGAAATATCAGAGTCAGAATATCTGCTGAGGATTTCATTCATGGCATTTTAAAGACTAAATGTTTGCACCATGACAGATTTGTAGTCTGAATTAGAATTAATTAGACCTGAGAAACATATTTTATCAGTTTATTTCAATATCATTATATAAATGATTTAAAAACAAATCATAAAAAGCATTTCTCTAAGGAAACGTTATATTGTAGGAAATCATTACTCGCAATGCTCAATAACAATATGGCACATTCTCACAGTATCGTGCAGCCCTAATCAACAGTAAAGCAGCTGATGGCAGTTTGCTGGGTTTTTCTGTGCCACAGAGGGCTGTGTTCATCTGAAGGAGTTGACACTACAACTTTGAACAGTGGAGAAACTCATTGAAATAATTGCACATCAGTGTCGGTCAGCAATCAGCTGTAAATAAAACACTGGAGAAATGAGCAAGAACGTGCAGAGAGTTAGTAATCAGATGCAGGAGTTATAAATGTTCAGAAGACTGGAATCGGTAAGACTTTGTGTAGTCTCTAAAGCTCACCAAGCATTATTAGATCAGAATACAGTGCGGTAAAACCTTGAAAGTGTATTATAATTCTTAATACACTACATGACAAAAGTCTTGTGGTCTATCCAAGTTTTAGGAACAACAAATAATAGCTTGAATTCTAGTTGATCATTTGGTATCAGAAGTGGCTTATATGAAAAGTAAAGGCCTCTAGATTACACTTATTTGACCACAATAAAATATGATCATGCCTTGATTTTGAATGGTTTAATTAGGATAGTAAGGTCTGACTTTGCTTTGATTTGACATAGAGCTGATTATGGAGCATCTTACCAATCAAAGCACAATAGGATCATCTGACCAATCAGAGCAGAGTAGGGCCATCTGACCAATCAGTGCAGAGTATGAGGCATCTGACCAAAGAGCACAATATTGCCAATCGAAGCAGAGTAGGGCCATCTGACCAATCAGAGCCAAGTATGGGCCATCTGGGCAATAAGTGCAGAGTATGGGGTGTCTGTCCAATTAGAGCGGAGAAGGGTTATCTGACCAGTCAGAGCAGAGTATGGTTATCTGACCAATCAGTGTAAAGTATGAGGCATCTGACCAAAAAGAGCACAATATTGCCAATCGAAGCAGAGTAGGGCCATCTGACCAATCAGAGCCAAGTATGGGCCATCTGGGCAATCAGTGCAGAGTATGGGGAGGCTATCCAATTTGAGCGGAGAAGGGTTATCTGACTAGTCAGAGCAGAGTATGGTTATCTGACCAATCAGAGCAGAGTAGAGCCATTTGACCAATCAGTGCAGAGTATGAGGCATCTGACCAAAAAGAGCACAATATTGCCAATCGAAGCAGAGTTGGGCCATCTGACCAATCAGAGCCAAGTATGGGCCATCTGGGCAATCAGTGCAGAGTATGGGGAGTCTGTCCAATTAGAGCGGAAAAGGGTTATCTGACCAGTCAGAGCAGAGTATGGTTATCTGACCAATCACAGCAGAGTAGGGCCATTTGACCAATCAGTGCAGAGTATGAGGCATCTGACCAAAAAGAGCACAATATGGCCATATGACCAATCAAAGCACAATAGGATCATCTGACCAATCAGAGCAGAGTAGGGCCATCTGACCAATCAGAGCAGTATATGGGGCAGCTGACCAAAAAGTGCACAATAAGGCCAATCAAAGCAGAGTAGGATCATCTGACCAATCAGAGCCAAGTATGGGCCATCTGGCCAATCAGAGCAGAGTATGGGCCATCTGGGCAATCGGTGCAGAGTATGGGGAGTCTGTCCAATTAGAGCGGAAAAGGGTTATCTGACCAGTCAGAGCAGAGTATGGTTATCTGACCAATCACAGCAGAGTAGGGCCATTTGACCAATCAGTGCAGAGTATGAGGCATCTGACCAAAAAGAGCACAATATGGCCATATGACCAATCAAAGCACAATAGGATCATCTGACCAATCAGAGCGGAGTAGGGCCATCTGACCAATCAGAGCAGAATATGGGGCAGCTGACCAAAAAGTGCACAATAAGGCCAATCAAAGCAGAGTAGGATCATCTGACCAATCAGAGCCAAGTATGGGCCATCTGGCCAATCAGAGCAGAGTATGGGGACCACTACTATTACTTATAAATATGAATCTAATAACAATATTGAAAGAAACTGAATGTTTTCCACAATGCAGTCAAGCGAACATACGGATCTGACAGAAGCAAACAAGAATGCAAAGCAACTCCAAAATGAAATCAATTCTGTTCAGCCAAACGGATTTCTTTCTAGACCCTGTGTTGCGGATGCATCACAGTTGTAGGAGGTTCATTGATTATTAACCCTGGAAGAGATGTTTGTGATTGGTGTCAGGATGTCAGGCAGCAGAATTCACCTAATCTCACCCTGTTCAGCGCTGCCTGATCTGCTTTTATAATGCGCACCTGTGCAGCTGCTTGAAGGCGTCATGTCAGCGGATGTGTCCAGAATCTTCCACCTCAAAATTGAATGTGAACATTTTAAACCACAGAGGAAAGTTATCTGGTCTTCAGAGCTGTGGAACAGTAATACGCCAATCCTATCCTGGTGCCAGTCCTGTGCATAAAGTAGAGAGAGAGGAAAAAACTATATGTTTACAGCGAGGAAAATAAGTATTGAACACGTCACCATATTATTCAGAAAACATATTTCTAGAGGTGCCATTAGCTATGTTTCCATCCACCTATTTTTATGTGCATTTTGTATATGCGCATTAAAAACGGTTGATGGAAACGTCATGATGCGCATAAATGCTGAAAATGCGCATTCAAAAACATATGCGCATAACTGAGTAGGATGAGCTTTTTATTCGATAAGAAAAGATGAGCATAAACTAAGATGGAAACACTTTTACAGCACAAATTTCAGCATGCGCAGTAAAAAAGGTCATGTGATTTTGGTATAAGAGATCATGATATGATGAAAATGTGGACAAACCAGCAGGCTGAGCACACTGTAAACAGGGCCAGAGCAAGCTGAACTGCCGAAACGCCGCCCTCAACCCGAAAGTGAAAACGAAAGTGACCCGTTAGCAAAGTGAGGACCGGGGGGGATAAAACTGAGTCGAGGATATAACTGAGGACGCGGGTAGTGAGGGAGGTGTCGCGTACGCCGCACCTTCTATTCTGCCGCCTTAGGCGCGGATATAACTGCTGAGGACGCAGGTGGTGAAGGAGGTGTCGCGTACACCGCCCTTTCTATTCTGCCGCCCTAGGTGCGGATATAACTGCTGAGGACGCGGGTGGCGTGGGAGGTGTCGCGTACGCCGGCTCCTCTATTCTGCCGCCCTAGACGCGGATATAACTGCTGAGGACACTTTCTGCCACCCTAGGCGCGGATGTAACTGCTGAGGACGCGGGTAGTGAGGGAGGTGTCGCGTAAGCCGCCCTCTCTATTCAGCCACCCTAGGTGCGGATATGACTGCTGAGGACGCAGGTGGTGAAGGAGGTGTTGTGTACACTGCCCTCTCTATTCTGCCGCCCTAGGCGCAGATATAACTGCTGAAGACGCTTTCTGCCACCCTAGGCGCGGATGTAACTGCTGAGGACGCGGGTAGTGAGGGAGGTGTCGCGTAAGCCGCCCTCTCTATTCAGCCACCCTAGGTGCGGATATGACTGCTGAGGACGCAGGTGGTGAAGGAGGTGTCGTGTACACTGCCCTCTCTATTCTGCCGCCCTAGGCGCAGATATAACTGCTGAGGACACTTTCTGCCACCCTAGGCGCGGATGTAACTGCTGAGGACGCGGGTAGTGAGGGAGGTGTCGCGTAAGCCGCCCTCTCTATTCAGCCACCCTAGGTGCGGGTATGACTGCTGAGGACGCGGGTGGTGAAGGAGGTGTCGCGTATGCCGCCCTCTCTATTCTGCCGCCCTAGGCGCAGATATAACTGCTGAAGACGCTTTCTGCCACCCTAGGCGCGGATGTACCTGCAGAGGACGCGGGTGGTGAGTGAGGTTTCGCGTAAGCCGCCCCTTCTATTCTGCCGCCCTAGGCGCGGATTTAACTGCTGAGGACCTGGGTGGTGAGGGAGGTGTCGCGGACGCTGCCCCCTCTATTCTGGTAGGTAGCCATCTAGGTTGCCTCTATGGTGCGCCGGCCCTGACTGTAAACCATCTGAACTGTTGTTTTGGTCATTCTAAAACGCCTTACTGTTTAAGTATTAGTATTATTAATGACCTCCAGAATCAAGAGCGTCTGTGCTCCGCGTCTGACACCTTCAAACGCCACCGTGCGTTCACTGCCTATCAGCGTTGAAGCAAGTCTTTTATTAGATGAAGAAAAGATTGACGCAGCTTCTCCTACCGCAGAAAATTCAGTTTTTACTGTTGATATTTGGCGCCAGTTAATCAGGAAGTGACGATTTTGTTCGCTTTAACTTGTTGGATGGAAACGCTGCTTTATTCGCACGTCTTTAATGTGCTAATCCAGTTTTGCGCATAAAGTTCATTCGCATTTTTGGATGGAAGCATAGCTATTGATTTGGAATTTTCCCCAGATATTGATAACAACCAACGAGATCTATATATGATAAGAAAACAAATCTAAGTAGTCTACAAATGAAGTTCTGTGTACATGCATATGGCCCAAAATTGCTGGCTATGCCATTGCTCATCACTTATAAAAATAAGGATCATGTGACACCAGTAATGATGCATAAAATCCACAGAAATAACTCTAATCCTTCATTCATCCTCATGCCTGTGATATATGAGTAATGGCTAAATTACAGTCTTAATATTTATAGAAATGTTTACAATTTGTGCTTTAATCAGTGCTAGTAAGGAATCTGCTTCCCTCAAATTTCTCAAATGATGTTTAACAGATTCAGGAATTTTTCACAGTATTTCCTCAGTGAAGTTGGATGCATCCGGAGCAGTCAAGGGTCCTCCTGTTCCTCTGGTACAATTTGGTGCCAAACACACACCTGAATATACTTAGCAGACACTTCTCTGGGCTTCATTAGCAGACTCCGGTGTCAGATGGGGTTTCAGTAGGTCTGAATATGCTGTCAGTCATGCGGGGAAGATCACTGGCCCCTGGAGCTGGAGCTGTAGGCCTCGGCGGGGGAAACTACCAGATTTTTCTGTTGTCTGACTGGAGGAAGCGTCAGTGTGCGACTGAATGTAACACGTCCACGTGAGACCTGGCTGTGTTTCAGTGGGCCTGGTGAGTGTTTGTTTTTCAAGACAGACTGAGGCTAATGAGACAGCTGGTACACAGCCAAAACACGTCTCGCTCTTCTTTTCCACTCTTGTTTACTTGCCGTTGAATAATGCATGCGTGACAGTTAGCATCATATGATAGTCCTGCACGCTTCCACCCAAAGCCATTTCTCATTTCTTTGCGCTCTAGCAGGAGATGTGTCTTTCTGTGATGCAGACCGTCTTGAAGAAGAGATGAGTTCTGTTTTAACCCTTGTGTACTGTTCAAATTGACTAGCCTTTCGTTATGTTTGTGGCTCTTTTTTCCTTTTGTAGAATGACATTTGTAATAACCTGTGTTTGCTTTAAATGAAATCAATTCTACGCTGTAAAACTCAACAATAAACTTTATCAAATGAAATGAGTGTAGTTAACTCAAAATGTCCTGAAAGTTAACTCTACTCATTTGAAAAGAGTTTTAAAAGAGTGTTGAAAGTAATGAGTTAATTAAATGCCTCATTACTTCAACTTAAATGGAGTAAGTTGACAGTACTCATATAGATTAGTTTAACTCAAAAGGTTTGAGTTGCCTTAACTTATTGGGTTTCACAGTACTCAGTAGCTTTGAGTTCTCTTCATTTATTGGGTTTTACGGTGCTCAAATTTCTTCATTTACTCAAATCGAGTAAGTTCACAGTACTCATTAGGATCAGTTTTTGAACTTAAATTGGTTTGTTGCAATCGGTTTCCTCAAACGGTTTGAGTTGCCTTAACTTATTGGGTTTTAACAGTACTCAGTAGGTTTGAGTTCTCTTCATTTATTGGGTTTTACGGTGCTCAAATTGCGTCATTTACTCAAATGGATAAAGTTCACAGTACTCATTAGGATCAGTTTTTGAACTTAAATTGGTTTGTAGCAATCGGTTTCCTCAAACGGTTTGAGTTGCCTTAACTTATTGGGTTTCACAGTACTCAGTAGGTTTGAGTTCTCTTCATTTATTGAGTTTTAATGTGCTCAAATTGCTTCATTTACTCAAATGGATTAAGTTCATAATACTCATTAGGATCAGTTTTTGAACTTAAATTGGTTTGTTGCAATCGGTTTCCTCAAATGGTTTGAGTTGCCATAACTTTTTGGTTTTACTGTGAATATAATATTGTTTTAGTTTATTCTATGATTTGTTTTGCATTGATAATTCCAGTTATGGCTATATAATCATTTAAGAATCTCAGTTATTCAATTAGTCATCCATTTATTTGATAATTCATTGATGTTTATCATTTATTATATGAATCATTTATTGATTTTATTTCTTTATTTTATATATTTCTAATTACTTGTTCTGCTTTTAGTGTTTTTTTCATGGTTTATAGTGATGGTGTTTCATGAAATGTTCCTTTCCACTGATATGAGATCTCTAATTCAAGGGGCCTGTTTCAGTAAGGAGGTTCAACCAACTCTGAGTTTAAACTTGAATTCTGAGCTGACTTATCGAGAGATTAAAAACTTTCGGTTTTAGAAAAGCTGATCTGAAATGAGTAGACTGATTCAGAGTTAAGCGCTATAAAACCACAACTATAAAAAAGCTCTATCAATGGAGCACAGATATTACAAGTTACCATGGCTACATCTGAAAAAAAGAGATCACCATTTCTTTCTCCAGCTAAACTGTGCTCATGCAAAATTATAGCAAATGTGACCATATATCTTAAAAAATAAATAAATAAATAAAATTTTTAAAAAAGCAACACCACTGCATCGGCGAAACAGAGACAGTGTGGGAAAACATAGCTGTTCAAGTTAATGCGCAAGTTTACATATAAAATATTTTACATATTTAAATATCTAAGTATAATTAAAAAGTAATGTAATGCGTGACGTTTATTGAACGAAGCAATGAACGAAGCAAACAAAGCAATGTTCAAAGCAATTAAAGTAACAAACAAAGTAAACAAAGCGATAAAGCAACAAACAAAGTAATGAACAAAGCAACGGACAAAGCAATAAACAAAGCAATAAACAAAGCAACAAACAAAGTAACAAACGAAGAACAAAGTAACGAATGAAGTAATGAATGAAGTAACAAATGAAGTAACGAACAAAGTAACAAAGTAACAAACGAAGAACAAAGTAACGAATGAAGTAATGAATAAAGTAACGAATGAAGTAATGAACAAAGTAACGAACAAAGTAACAAACGAAGAACAAAGTAACGAATGAAGTAATGAATAAAGTAACGAATGAAGTAATGAACAAAGTAACAAATGAAGAACAAAGTAACGAATGAAGTAATGAATAAAGTAACGAATGAAGTAATGAACAAAGTAACAAACGATGAACAAAGTAACGAATAAAGTAATGAATAAAGTAACGAATGAAGTAACGAACAAAGTAACAAATGAAGAACAAAGTAACGAATGAAGTAACGAATGAAGTAACGAACAAAGTAACGAACAAAGTAACAAATGAAGAACAAAGTAACGAATGAAGTAATGAATAAAGTTACGAATGAAGTAACGAACAAAGTAACAAATGAAGAACAAAGTAACGAATGAAGTAACGAACGAAGTAACGAACAAAGTAACGAACAAAGTAACAAATGAAGAACAAAGTAACGAATGAAGTAATGAATAAAGTTACGAATGAAGTAACGAACAAAGTAACAAATGAAGAACAAAGTAACGAATGAAGTAACGAATGAAGTAACGAACAAAGTAACAAATGAAGAACAAAGTAACGAATGAAGTAACGAATGAAGTAACGAACAAAGTAACAAACAAAGTAACAAACGAAGAACAAAGTAACGATTGAAGTAATGAATGAAGTAACGAATGAAGTAACGAACAAAGTAACAAACAAAGTAACAAATGAAGAACAAAGTAACGAATGAAGTAACGAACAAAGTAACAAACAAAGTAACAAACGAAAAACAAAGTATTGAATGAAGTAATGAATAAAATAACGAATGAAGTAACGAATAAAGTAACAAACGAAGAACAAAGTAACGAATGAAGTAATGAATAAAATAACGAATGAAGTAACGAATAAACTAACAAACGAAGAACAAAGTAACGAATGAAGTAATGAATAAAATAACGAATGAAGTAACGAATAAACTAACAAACGAAGAACAAAGTAACGAATGAAGTAATGAATAAAATAACGAATGAAGTAACGAATAAACTAACAAACGAAGAACAAAGTAACGAACAAAGCGCACAAAACAATAAATAAAGCAATGAACAAAGTAACAAACGAAGTAAAGAACAAAGTAACAAATAAAGTAAGGAACAAAGTAACGAACAAAGCAATGAACGAAGCAACAAATAAAGTAACAAACAAAGCAATGAACAAAGCAACGAACAAGAACACAAACGAAAAAACAAACTAATAAATTAATTTAGTGCTTTCTAATAATATTTATCATTTAAATATACAGTTACAATTTTATATATATTAATAATGTGAATTTATAATAAGCAAAAAACATCTGAAGATTCTGTCTGGTCCTGCCCATAAACAACATGTCGACAAACAATACATACTAGAAAAGATCGATTGTTTGTACATAAAAATCCTCTCTAAAATGGCCTGAGGACTTCAACAGTTTGATTTCGCTTCATGGAAAAAGCACATTATTCTGCAGTTTCACCTAGCGTGACTTCATCCTGAAAAGGCTCCTCTCCGTGTAACTATCAACAGGACTGACAAGAACTCGAACAAAACAAGTCGAGAAAGCCATTAACTGTACATTAATAGGGTTTTGACCTTCAAAACATTGGGGAATGAGGCGAATTGCTGGCTACCGTTTCCTGCTAATCTGGCATTAAACGATCCAGCCGCAGACTTCATCACGAGCCACTGCAAAAAATGAGCTTGATCCGAGTGGACGAGGGACTGACCTCAGGCGCTGGCACTTCACTCAACACTTCGGATAAAAGGTGACATATTCTAAGACTTAAGTGTTGCCCAGAAAGGAGAAAATAATTGGTTTCAAAGGGAAAGACGGCAGCCAGATTCCTGCCCCTGGATTTCACTGTGCTAACAGGCCTTTGGAGAGAAAGCCTCATCAGTCTAGCTGATGACAGATTGCTGAAGTACTCCGTTTTCTTCTCTGTATTCAAATAACAGCTGTCTTTGTAAGGATGCTTCAGTGTTGGGAAGCTCATCTGTCTTTCAAAGTGTGGGTCTCAGGCCAAGTTTCTAGTCCAGGATGGTTTAGGACGCTCAATGGAAAAGAAGAGACGAGTCCTGAAGGGCTGCTGTATTCAGATGATGATGCCCTGGCGGCCTTTTGTTTATCGTCCTCCTCTGTTCTCAGTATAATCTTTTCCTCACTGACTCATTAAGATGTTATATTTCGGCCAAATTTACATCTTTTTTTATTAATTGCTGTCTGCTGTTCCAATTTATTGTGTGATTCACGCAAAACCTTAATTAGCGAAAAAAAAGTGTCAACAGCATGAATGCACATGATCTTCATTCTGTCTGAACACTTGTAAAATGCTCTTCAGATTTAATGTTTATACAATTATCTTATATCAATCGATTAAATCAATCCATTCTGATCTGCTCCAAATGATCACTAAGCAAAAATAGCCCCTATTTCCAATATATTATCTAAAATGCTTGTGAAAAACATGTCATGCTATTCAAATCACCAATATGTACACTTTTATCTGAATTACAAATGTATATATTTTTGCTCAAAAGCAAGCTAGCTTTGCAAAACAATCGACTGAACAAACGAGTGATAATGTTACAAATGAAGTGGCCCATCAAACAAAGAAAAGTACAAAACAATGAACAAATTAACAAAAATATTTTCGAATGAAGTAACAAAGTAACATATGAAGTAACGCACAAAGAAACCAATGAATTAGGAATTAATGAACTAATGAACGTTATGATCTAACGAACAAACGTTGTAATGCATGAATGAAATAACGAACAAACAACACAAGAACAAAGTTCTGATGTAATGAATGAATGAAGTAATGAATGAACGATGTAACGAACAAAATGTAATGACTGAACGAAGTAACGAATGAACGAACAACGCAAGAACAAAGTAACAAACAATTTAATGAACAAAGCAACAGACAAAAAAAATAAGAAACGAACAAAATAAACAAATTAACAAACAAAGTCATGAACAAAGTAACGAACAAATTAACAAACAAAGTAATGAACAAAGTCATGAACAAAGTAACAAACAAATTAACAAACAAAGTAATGAACAAAGTAACGAACAAATGAACAAACAAAGTAATGAACAAAGTCATGAACAAAGTAACAAACAAATTAACAAACAAAGTAATGAACAAAGTAACGAACAAATGAACAAACAAAGTAATGAACAAAGTAACGAACAAATGAACAAACAAAGTAATGAACAAAGTCATGAACAAAGTAACAAACAAATTAACAAACAAAGTAATGAACAAAGTCATGAACAAAGTAACGAACAAATGAACAAACAAAGTAATGAACAAAGTAACGAACAAATGAACAAACAAAGTAATGAACAAAGTCATGAACAAAGTAACAAACAAATTAACAAACAAAGTAATGAACAAAGTAACGAACAAATGAACAAACAAAGTAATGAACAAAGTAACGAACAAATGAACAAACAAAGTAATGAACAAAGTAACAAACAAATGAACAAACAAAGTAATGAACAAAGTAATGAACAAAGTAACGAACAAAGTAACGAACAAACAAAGTAATGAACAAAGTAATGAACAAAGTAACGAACAAAGTAATTAATGAAGTAACGAATGAAAGGTGTAACGAATGAAAGCAACGAACAAACGAACATTGCAAGTAACAAACAATATAACAAACAAAGTAACAGACAAAATAACAAAGAAAGAACAAAATAACAAACAAATTAACACAAATTAATGAACGAAGTAACGAACAAATTATCGAACATTGTAATGAACAAAGTTACAAAGTAACGAAAGTAATGAACAAAGTAACAAACAAAGGAACAAAGTAATGAATCATAAAATCATATATCCCAAGTCACAAAAACTGCTTTCTTTCATCTGAGAAATATCGCTAAGTTACGAAGTATGCTATCCATCTCAGATGCAGAAAAGCTAGTCCATGCTTTTATGACTTCTAGGCTGGACTACTGTAATGCACTGTTTGCTGGCTGCCCAGCATCCTCTATTAACAAACTTCAATTAGTACAAAATGCAGCTGCCAGAGTTCTTACCAGGTCTAGAAAATTTGATCACATCACCCCAATTTTATCCTCCTTACACTGGCTGCCTGTTAAGTTTCGTATTGAATTTAAAATATTGCTTCTTACATATAAAGCTTTAAATAATCTAGCTCCTGCTTATCTAACCAATCTTCTGTCTCGCTACAATCCAACTCGCTCTTTAAGGTCTCAAAACTCAGGGCTTCTGGTAGTACCTAGAATAGCAAAGTCGAGTAAAGGAGGTCGAGCCTTCTCATTTATAGCTCCTAAACTCTGGAATAGCCTTCCTGATAACGTCCGAGGCTCAGACACACTCTCTCAATTCAAAACTAGATTAAAGACCTATCTGTTCAGTAAAGCATACACTTAGTGCACCACTTAGGGGCTTCCACACAGGTTATGCATCTTGTTGATATACACTGTGAACATCAGCTACGCTAATTATTTTCTTTATTCTCCATTTCCACCTGGGGATACTCTTCCCGAGGCCCTCAGACTATGCAGACCCACTGATTCGATCCAAGACCAACGACGAGATGATCCCAAGGTTTCCATATCCTGGACCTGGCCGAATCCTGAGCAGCTACTGTGGTGGTCATGGAGGAGTGGAGAACATGAGACTGATTCCTGTGACGCTCCAGAGACAGACGAGTCTTCGCTGAGGCCAGCTTCCAGCCTCCGCCACTGAGACTACAGCTCTGCACAAGACGTTTGGCCAGCGGAGAAATTAAAATGGTCGTGCCCAACTGAGCCTGGTTTCTCTCAAGGTTTTTTTTCTTCACTTCTGCCATTAGTGAGGTTTTTTTCCCTCGCCGCTGTCGCCACTGGCTTGCATGGTTCGGGATCTGTAGAGCTGCGCATCGTTGGATTTGCCCTTCAATATTTGGACTCTCAGTAGTGATTATTAAACCACACTGAACTGAGCTGAACTGAACTGAACTTAAACACTACAAACTGAACTACACTGTTCCTATTTACTGTGACCTTTTATGTGAAGCTGTAAAGAACAAAGTAGCGAAGTAACGAATGAAGTAAGGAACAAAGTAAGGAGCAAAGTTAGGAACAAAGTAACAAATAAAAGTAACAAATAAAGTAACAAACAAAGTAAGGAACAAACGAACAAAGTTAGGAACAAAGTAACAAACAAAGTAAAGAACAAAGTAACAAAGTAGCGAACGATGTAACGGTCGGACGGACAGGCAGAAGGACAAACGAATGAACGAAGCAAGAAAAAAGTACAAGTGAACACAAATTTTGTGCTTCCTAACAATATTTTGTCATTTAAATATAACATCATACATTTCTTGGGCCTTATCTACCCAACATCCCTCTGATTTTCCAATTAAACTTTTTTCAAAGTTCAATCAACCAACCAATCAGTCATTTAAATGCTTGTGAAAACTGCCATGCTATTTGAACAATACATATATATATATATATATACATATATTATTTGAATTATCTGAATAACACAAAACAAAGTCGAGCCAGTCTTATATTAGGTCTCAAAAGCAAGCTAGCAAGCACACTAAACAAATAAAATGAATGGATGAAGGACGAAATCACAAACAAAGTTACGAATGAAGGAACAAAACAAAAACAAATGAATGAACACAAATTTTGTGCTTCCTAACAATATTTTGTCATTTAAATAAAATATTACTACAATGTTGTAGCTTAATTACCCAAACATCTCTTTGAATTTTCCAGTCAAGTTTTTTCTTTGAGTGTTTTAAGTTCAGATGTGCATCTACTGAACTACTTAACAGTGTGTTCTGGCTGATCTTTCAGCTGTCTGCCTCCAAACGCAGGCAGGCTATTATCAGACTCTGTGCTTTTTGTTCCGGATGCTGTTGTTTTTGTATAATTATAATGTAGCAAAATCCATTTGTTCTACTCAGACGCAAGTAATTATTCATCTTTGCTTGATGCCGATTTAAATCTCTCGAACTCTACCACTCGCTTGATGTTTTACTGACGGCCAAGTCTCTTGCTTTTATTGATTTCAAGAGGGTTAGTCTTACATTCTCCTCCATGTAAGCTGTGGTATGTGGTGTCCTTGTTTTAGCATTGTTTCAGACGAGCTGTCAGTTTGGAGGAGTGGATCAGTCAAAGACATTAGAGCAAGCATTCATCAGCCGCTTAATTTACACCTGTTTCTGCTGCGTACGACAGACAGCGCAGAAACACAGTGTCACATCAATCTTCCTGCTGGCTGACTTCAGTGTCCCCGCGAGCCAGTCTCCTCCCTGAACTCTTCCCTCAAAATAACCCACAGATAAGAGCCCTCTGCTACTGTCCAACTGTTAAAGCATTTAATAAGCAGTTCTTGAGATCTACCTAAGCTCAAACTCCCCTCTCGCCCTGCAAAAAGGAGGGAGCCCCGGGCTCCAGGATCTTATGAGCTCAGGGCTCTCTCCCAGGACAACATGCCAAACACGCTTTATTATCAATCATCAGCTTAGTGGGAACTCTTGAAAATGCATGTAAAATATGTGGGTCTTCATGCAAAAAATAATAATAATTTGAAGACAAAGGGTTGAAAATTGAATATTTCAAACAATCTAAAAACAAACAAAAGTAATAATTTTGCCACATAAATGTATGTAAAATATGTGGGCCTAAAGCAAAGCAAAGCAAAGCAAAGCAAAGCAAAGGTAAACAAAAACTAAACACAAAACAAAAAAGTTGTAGATGAACAATTAAAAATATTTTAAACAAACAAAAGTATTGATTTTGCAACAAAAATGTATGTAAAATATGTGCGTCCTAGTATAAACAAAATGAAATGAATGAAACATTAAGCCAAACTACAATTTCTTTTAGACAAAACAAACAAACAAAAACAAACAAACAAACAAAAAATTTAAATAAATTCTCAACAAAAAAACTAAATCTAAAACAAAGAAAGGTAATCATTTTGCCACACAAATCTATGTAAAATATGTGGGTCTTATTGCAAAAAAAAAAATGAATAAATACATAAATTCTAGTAAACAAAACTAATATTAAAACAAGAAATAAACAATAAAATAACTGGAAAAGGGCATTATGTATGTATATATATATATATATATATATATATATATATATATGTGTGTATGTATGTATGTGTGCATGTATGTATGTATGTGTGCATGTATGTGTGCATGTATGTATGCATGTATGTGTGCATGTATGTATGCATGTATGTGTGCATGTATGTATGCATGCATGCATGTATGTGTGTGTATGTATGTATATATATATATATATATATATATATATATATATATATATATATATATATATATATATATATATATATATATATATATATATATATATATATATATATACATATATATACATACATACATACACACAGGGTGGGCCATTTATATGGATACACCTTAATAAAATGGAAATGGTATTAGTATATGTGTATTAGTATAATAAATAAATACATAAATTCTAGTAAACAAAACTAATAATAAAACAAGAAATAAACAATAAAATAACTGGAAAAAGGCATTATGTATGTATATATATATATATATATATATATATATATATATATATATATATATATATATATATATATATATATATATATATATATATATATATATATATATGCATGTATGTATGTATGTATGTATGTATGTATGTATATATGTATATATATATATACATATATACATATATACATATATATACATATATACATACATACATACATACATACATACATACATACATACATACATACATACATACATGCATGCATACATACATACATACATACACACAGGGTGGGCCATTTATATGGATACACCTTAATAAAATGGGAATGGTATTAGTATATGTGAGGGGGCTCATGAAAGAATAAATTATGTTAAAACCAATTAAGTTCAAGACCAATGCATATTGCCATTTTCTGACATCATGTTTCCTTCTCACAGTAAGTAATGATGGCTATCTGAGGACATGCAGGGGGCTCTTCTCTGGGCTGTTTTCCACTAATTAGGTGTAATTTGACAGCACTGGTGCCCCACCGGCATCACCCGCTCAGAGGCCAAACGGACCCCTATAAACCCTCATCACACTGGATTGAGCAGCTTAGCCTTGACGGAGCGATCGGCTGGAAACGGGCCACTCCAGGCACTCGCCTCATTCCCAGCACTCAAAATTACAGAGTATGTGTGTGTTTTTCTTTTTTGAGAATCACAGAGCTTGTCTGATGCACATTTCATACAATGCTAATTCAAAGTGCTAATAAGAAAATGAATGAATAATAATAAAAATAAGTAAATAAAAAAAAAAAAAAAAAAAAAAAAAAAAAAGGCTGATGACTTTTTATTAGGATTTTGTTTATGAATGTTTATGTTTTTAACATGTTAACATTGTTACCATTAACTACTAATTTGTTCTTCAGTAGGTTATGGATAAACTATGGTCTAATAGTTTAATAAATTGAATTAGATTTCCATGTTCGCCTCACAACAAGAAGGTCACTGGTTCGAGCCTCGGCTGGGTCAGTTGGCGTTTCTGTGTGGAGTTTGCATGTTTTCCCCGTGTTGGCATGAGTTTCCTCAGGGTGCTCCGGTTTCCCTCACAAGTCCAAAAACATGCGGTACAGGTGAATTGGGTAGGCTTAATAGTCCGTAGTGCATGTGTGTGAATGAGTGTGTATGAGTGTTTCCCAGTGATGGGTTGCAGCTGGAAGGGCATCCGCTGCAAATTAATAAGCCAAAAAGAAAATGAATGAATTAGATTTCCACTGTCAAAAGGTCCCAAAAAGCGAACCATACCGTACCACTTTTTGGGTACCCTTCCAAAGCAGAAGAGCAGAATCTACCCTGTGCACCATAGTTGTTTACAAGCCCGTCTAAAGCGCGAGCAGTTTCACTTTCTCGCGTGAGCTCGCCACATGTCTATGTTTGAAATAACGAACTTCTTAAGCTGATGATAATAATGTGCACGTGATTATTGAAGTGCTTCTGACATCCGATCCTTTCAGAAACGCGAGAGTGAAGCACGAAAAACAAAGGAGAAGCTGGATTAAAATAAAGGAGCAAATGATTCTTTCAGCGACCTAAACATGGACAAATTGTCATGTTTAACTATTATCATCGCCTTTATTATGAAGTCGGAATGATGATTAATACTCTATAACAGAGGTGACATGTGCTGGTGAAGATTAAAGACACAGATGAGAGGTTTACACTGACTCTGGGCTATATGTTGGTGTTGTTTTTGAACTCAAATAAGGACTAAATGTCTGTTGTGTGTAGTTTTTCAGAAGTTGGCAACACATCAGAGACTGTAAGGGTCTGTATGTGTTCATATATCCTGGATTTATTTATTTATTTTCCACAATCACAGACGTATCATTGATCTGCAGTTATAGTCAAATCATGTTGATGGAAAGGTTAGTAATGAACATTTATACACCAGTATTTATGTGTATAACGCATTTGTTTTGTGAGAAGTGCTTCTCATATGATATGTGAACCACCCGTACAGCTTTACTTTGACATTTTCTTGAGTGAGAAAGACATCGACTGAAACTTTCTGTAGTACACCACGACACCATTGGTGCTCTTTTGGCAGTGGAAATGCAAGCCTGATAAAGGTGACCCATACCGACCTGTACCATACAGTACCACTGAGTGGAAATGGGGCATTTGGCCACCACTGCTTTACACCACTAGATAACAAATATCCCCCCCTCAAAATTGCATGCAAAAATGTTAGACCCTATACTGTCGTTCTGAAAGAAAGAGATGAGCAATCAGAAATCTGCATGGTTTCCACTCTACCTTCATTTCCCGTGTCCTCCGTCCGCTTATCGATTTTTATAAACTTACGTAACTTGAAGAAAAGACTACACGGATTAAATTTTTTCCCCCTCCCCAGCGGCTCTAAGACACCTGGTCTGGAGTTGCTAGGTAACACATTGTGCCGGGATGTTTGATGTGTGTGCTCTTTGCAAATTGCTTTGATCCTCTAGACACTGACAGTCTCATCCGCAGAATTGCCTTCCCCGGGTGCATTTGGCACTTCATCATTCTGCGGACGTAACTACATTTGAAAGCCGAAAGTGTGATAAAATAACTACCTTGTTAGGCTTGGAAAGAAGGGAAAAGTGTGTAGGAATAAAGAACGAGTAACATGGCTTCTCATTAATGAAACGCATGGACAAAGCTGATTGGCTAGTAGTCAGTCCTTCCAACAAAACTTTCATCCGCCATCAGAAAAGAACATGCGCTTCTGTCGTGTCAGTGCAAATCAATGCATAAACACTGAGCTGATCAAACAGGGAAACTTTCTTTGGAACTGCTTGGGAGGGATATTATCCTACTCAACAATCAATGCTCTACTCTTATTTTCCTCTTCGTCACATTTCGTGCTCTACACCACAGAGTAGGACATGAAAAATAATTCCATCTCCTTCCTGCGGCTTTCATTAGGCTGAAAACATGTTTTTTTTTAGCCATTTTGTTTTGCTAATGGAGCCTGGATTCATTAATTCCTTTTTTCAGAGCTTCAGATGGATCATCTTTGTGTGGGTTTGCTGCCTGCTGTGGGAAACATGCAGGTTCCAACAGGTTTAAATGTGAAATTATTGTGCATCCCTAAAACGCTCCCCTGCCGACAACCCGGAGATAAGCAATCTCTGAGATGGTTAAGTTAAGAGGGGGTCTCTGCTAAATAACACATTGTTATTCGCTGTTGATTAGGCTGCTCTCAAATGCAGTAGTAATTAAGGCTTCTTTAAATTTGTGGATGGATATGTACGGCTATCATTCAGAAGTACAGTGATACTACAGTACATAAGAGAGTTGTCTTTAAGAGTGAGTCAGTGAATCAATCACAAACAAAGAATGGAGGAATTTACTCTACAAATGAGTCACAGAATCATTCACAAACAATGAAGAGGAATTTAATCTACAATCGAGTCACAGAATCGTTCACAAACAACGAATAGAAGAATCGAGTTTTCAAGCGAGTCACTGAATCATTCACAAACAATGAAGAGGAATCAACTCAAGCGAGTCACTGAATCGTTCACAAACAACGAATAGAAGAATAGAGTTCAAGTGAATCACTGAATCATTCACAAACAACGAAGAGGAATCGATTCTACAAGCGAGTCACAGAATTGTTCACAAACAACAAATAGAAGAATAGAGTTTAAGTGGGTCACTGAATCATTCACTAACAACGAAGAGAAGAATCAAGTTTAAGCGAGCCACTGAATCATTCACTAACAATGAATAGAAGAATCGAGTTTTCAAGCGAGTCACAGAATCATTCACAAACAAAGAAGGGGAATCGACTCTACAAGCAAGTCACAGAATTGTTCACAAATAATAAATAGAAGAATTGACTCTTCAAACAAGTTACTGAGTCGTTCACAAATGTAGAAAAAAGAAATTGACTCTACAAATGAGTCACTGAATCGTTCACAAACAACGAATAGAGGAATGGACTCTACAAGTAAGTCATTGAATCATTCACAAAAAATGAAGAGGAATCGACTCGAGTCACAGCGAGTCACAGAATCGTTCACAAACAAAGAATAGAAGAATGGAGTTCAAGTGAGTCACTGAATCATTCACAAACGTCTAATAGAAGTATTGACTCCACAAGTGACTTACAGAGTCACTCACAAATGACGAATAGAAGAATAGACTCTACAAGAGAGTCACTGAATTGTTCACAAACGACGAAGAGGAATAGACTCTACAAGTGAGTCAGCAAATTGTTCACAAACAACAAATAGAGGAATTGACTACACAAGTGAGTCACTGAATCTTTCACAAACATTGAATAGAGAAATCGACTCTACAAGCGAGTCACCATATCATTTACAAATGACAAATAGAAGAATAGACTACAAGTGAGTCACTGAATCATTCACCAATGACTAATTTAGTAATCAACTCTACAAATGAGTCACTGAATCGTTCACAAACAACGAATAGAGGAATCAACTCCACAAGTGAGTCACTGAATCGTTCACAAACAATGAATAGAGGAATCAACTCTACAAGTGAGTCACTGAATCGTTCACAAACAACAAATAGAGAAATCGACTCTACAAGCGAGTCATCGAATTTGTGTGACTCATCGTTGCAGAAAGGCTTGAATTAACTCCACAACAAATGCATCAAATAACCACTGGGAAAGTTCTTACTGTAGTAAGGGAGATCTGCTTCCTTCTTGTCTGTCACTGTGCTGCTTATCTAACTTTACTTGAAGGCTACACTCAGAGCAATACAGAGAGATCTCTATGACTCTGACAGGCACATGGGAAAAGTGTACAGTGTCACAACAGCTCGAATTTCCCAGATGCAGAAAGGTATAATTAATAATCTGATGGGCATCATGTGGGTATAAATAAAATGCAAACCGTTATTTGTCAAGTAACAGTAATAGCGTTGTAACATGGCAAACAGTAACTCATTTGATTACTCGTTACTGAAAATGTATCGCTGTTACTTCATATATACTCTGTTTATTTATTATTCCAATCACTGGTGATGTCTAATGATGAAAAGATGGAGATAAAAACATGACGCTATGCTCATCAGTTTTGAATGCAGCAGCTGGACTCTACATCTGCACCTACAGCTACAGCAAATGAAGAGCATTTCATTTCTCCAGGTAGCGTCAAGGGATGTGCAGGAGGATTAACAGCAAACCTAATGAAATGCTGATGAAAATAATTTCCTGCCGCTAAGGAAAATGCCAGAGCAATCTAACTATTCAAAGCGTTTTGTCATCACTTATTTCAGAGCTATTTCTGCATATACTTCACTTAATCAGTGTTGGGACTCCAGAGCAGTTGGAAACCATTTTTAATAAAGATCCAGCTTTAAATAAGGATGAAAGAGAGGTGATTAAATCAATGATGCACTACCAGCTCCCTGGCACAACAGCAGAACTGAAAATCATCACTACAGATCAAGTTTTATTATTGGCTATTTTATCAAAAAGATAGCAGAGACAGTTAATAATTAAACTACTTGTTAACTGGATATATAATTAGCAATATTCGGCATGATGGTCAATTTTTGCACCAGGAGTGTCTACTGTAAGTCATTTTGAATCATTTTTATGTAAGGCATGATTACACTACATCTATTTTTTAAATAGTAGGCATTTTGTTACCATCTGAATGAGAAGTTTATTAGGAAATTGTTGGGAAAAGTTGTCAGTACTTTACAGAATGCTCTCCAAAGCTGCATGTATTTGATCAAAATAACATAGAAACATTGTAAAATATTATTACAAGTTAAAATTACTGCCTCTATTTGAAT
>NC_079448.1:53806444-53856444 GCF_903798145.1 Danio aesculapii | reverse complement strand
TCTTAATCTCTGCCCATACGACACTTACATGTGCATATCCTCTGACTCCAACCTGAAACCCAGTGGTCTGCAGATGAAAGTTTAACCCTTGTACAAGTCCTCATGTTCTCTTCTCACATAGCATTTCATGAGGATTCCTCTATCTGATGTTCCCAATCATAATGCATTTTTAATGGTCTCAAAACAAGACGTGCAAAAGCAGCCGCAAAACTCCCCAGTGTAGAGTAAGTTTTAATTACAGTGTTGCTGAAAGAATGTCAAGGGGAGAAAACCAAGATGAAAGATCATATTTCTGCGGGATTACATACTTATTCTACCTCTCTCTCTGGATGTTTTCAGAGTTTTTCCAAATGAAGAGATGTTTCAAGTCTGCTTTAGCCAATATCTTATGTTTCTGTAAACATGCTGCTTTTCATATTTCATTAATGGATCCCACTCGGAGCATCGTACTACTTGGAATATTTTTTTTCCCTTTTGGGTGCTAAATGCAAATATCATACTTAATATATAACACAGATCTATAGCATTAAGACAAGATCAAATCCAGCGCACACTTAGCCTATTAAAAATTAAAAATACAAACTGGAGTTCTGTCTGAAGGGACGTCTTTAAGAAAAAACACATCTATTGAAAATATTTCTTGCAAATCTAAAAATACAAGACTCTAAATCTTGATTTTAACACTGAATGCTTAAGGTGTACTCACACTAGGCTATCCGACCCGTACCCAGGCACATTTGACAAGTGTGAGTGCTCCGAATAGGTCCCAGGCGTGGTTCAGTTGGCCGGCCCTGGCCTGTTGTCTTTTTCGTTTGGTGTTTGTCTGTGTCTGCGTATTCAGACTTCCGGTCGCGAGGGTCAAACCGAGCACATTGAAAGCGCCTGTATATGAATACATGGCATAGCGTGCGCATGCGCAGTGCGATCGGAAGCTGATGAAACCATTATGTTTGTGAATAGGTGTTTCGTGTTTATGAAGTGTGTATCGTGTGTTTGTTTATTTTAATAAAGTTTGTTTTGTTGTTAATTATATATTGGAGATTTTTTTCTTTGTGTGTTAATGTGGAGTGTGGATTAAATGTTAAGTTTCGCAATGTTTGTGTATTTGTTAAATGTTATACTTACCTGCGAATGGTATAGTCCACAAACGGGTGGGAGTTTGGGCTATATAAGCCAGAGCCTAACTACAGAACAATGCTTGTTTACCAAGTCGATTTGGTTATTGACGATTTGACATGATCCAGGATCATAGTGATAGTGAAATGAAGCTTTCTGAACCAGTGAAGCGCTCGACTCAATTGTATCGAAAAAAGGTTCGTTAATTAAAGCTTTCTAAATCAAAGCTCGATGAGGACCTCTGCTGGTTAAAGTGTGGGAAAACACTGTGTTGCAAAATTGTCAAATGTTTACAACTGACTAACTCATTCAACAACAGTAATATAAACAAATTACTCAATTACTGTAGTTTTTACACATAAGGTGTGTTACATTACACCACCAATGACTGAAGTATAATCCAAGGTATTCAGTAGTATTTACATTTATCGTATTCCTACTAGTCCTTCGCTAAATACTCATTCCAAGCGGGGATTGAATGGTGATTCCTGCATAGGAGGCGAATGCTCTAAGGAGGAGGCTATGGGAGTGAGGCTTTCAGGTTGCACTCGCCAGCTGGTCTCTGTTAAACACTATACTACGATAGGCAGTGGTATTCTTTAGAGATAGTTGTAAAAAATACGCTGATACACTTTAGTGTGGTTCAAAATCTTTTTACTATAAATTACGATTGTATTTTAGTTTAATTACTGGTGTGTCGCACCGGTGCAGTGCTTTGAAACAGTAGAAAAGCATGTAATCGAAGCCTAATCTCTCACTATACACTTTACTAACCCATAAGGGTGTTTAAACCTTTGAATCAAAATTCGAAGCAGTCACGTGGGTATAGGCGAAAATGAAGCTTCGGACGTCACTGATGATGGCAAAATGAATCAAGCTCCGGCACACTGCTTCACTGGGAAATGTATAATTTTTGGATACATGCTTTGAAGCCTCGGCGCACAACATCACATCACTACAGGATCGTTTCGTTCTTCAAAACTGATCCGAGTTGTTGTCATAGCAACAATTCTGGTATCTCAAACCTGCTCGGGAGCAGGCTTATTTCTTACACTCTCAGAAATAAAGGTACGCGAGCTGTCACTGGGGTGGTATCTTTTCAAAAGGTAAACATTGGTACCTCAAAAGTATATATTAGTACCTACAAATTAAGTGGAACACTTTTGTAGTTTTTAGGTACTAATATGTACCCTTGAGGTATTAATATAGACCTTTTAGGTACAAATTTGCACCTTTTGTAAAGGTACCACCAAAGTGACAGCTCGCGTACCTTTATTTCTGAGTGTATAAACAGGATTAGATCAGCTCATTTCAAGCAAAGGTAAAACTGAAAGTATGTACTGAATGCTGATGTTTTCTTACAATATTAACCTATAGATTATATAGACTTGGGGAAAAAAAGTAAAATAGTTAAAAAAAAGTTTATATAAACACATTTATAATTTATAATAATTAGTAATATAATTTGTAATATAACTACAAGTTTAAAAATATATCAATAAAACTTAGTGAATAAAATTACAAAAGCGGGGTGGTTCTCCCCAAGGGGATTAAAGAGAACATTAATATGGATTGTTTAGGTACAAATGCATTTTATTTAAAAGGTACTAATCCAGCTCAATTTCTGTAAGATAGACATGCACAATTTTTAACAGTTTTTTGTTTGTTTGTGTTTATCACCCCCCCCCTCCTCCTCTGTGGACTTTTTCAGTACCTATTAATCTATTGGACGTCTTCAACAGATTAGATTTTTTACCTAAGATCGAAAAGCTAAGGTTTTAACAGCTCTAATTACCTGCCCCCCAATTACAACTTCGCATGGCCCCGGATTTTTACAACACAATCTCATGGCAATTTGTAACTTTTTGATTAAGTGGCTAATTCGTATGAATTTGTACGATCTAATTCGTACGATTTAGTACAATTTGCTCATCCCCCCAATGACAGTTGGGTTTAGGGGTGGGGTTAGGTGCCACGCCTCCTTTTTAAAATCATACAATTTCGTACGACTGAACTCGTACGAATTAGCCACTAAACAGACAAAACGTAAAATACCTATGTTTTCTTGTGAGATCAGGCTGAATTTTTCCGCCTCCCAGGAGTAGATCACCTTAGCTAGTCAAACGTAATAAAAGGTCTTGATCTCTGCCAGACACCAGGGACTTTAACACCAGAGACACTGTGCAATATTGTCAAAATCCCATTATAATCATGTTACTGGAAGGACAAAACGTTGGGAAAACTGCATTTTCAGATGTATTCAGATTAGTTTAGACATAACCTGAATGGCGGCTTGCAATGGATTGTAAGAAATGTGTTATGAATCATTTGAAAATATCCAGCCCACTGTATGTGTGCCCAGATAAAATTATTATGTCCTCACAATAGACAGGGTGAATTTTCATTTCATGCCGACTTTAGGAAATCTAAAGCAACAATTTCCAAAAGTGATAGTCATGCAGTAATGATTGATGTCTGTTCTTTCACCATGTTTATGCTTGAACAGGTGGCGTCTGGCTGAGAATGAAGACGTCGCCGCTTCACTTTCGGAGTTCTCTCTGTTCTCCGAGGGTCTTGTCCAACACAGCCTTTTTGGAAATGCATGCCTTAGGCTACATTTTTATGAAACTGCAAAAAACATACTTTAACATACATTTGCCTGCAGTTTCTATGTAAAGGGGGCAGTTTGATGACAATAACTTCTGTTCCTTTACACACTAATGATATTTACAGGGATATTTTACTGATGATTAAAGCATTATTTTTGCAGATCTTAGCACAAAACTAAACAACTTAATATTTCTGTTTTGCTCATATGTTTAATTCCCATCTTTGGATTGAAACATCACTGCTGTCTCTCATGCTCTACTATTTCTAGTCCAAACATCAACAAATTCTTAAATTAACAAGCCTTTTCTAGACAAAAAAATTTAAAAAGTGTCTTATTTTCAGAAATATGTCAAAAATAAATGAGTATTAGCTTAAAACAAAAATAGGGTAAGCTTACTGGACATACATGCATCAGGCTACATTTTCATAAAACTGCAAAAAAACGTACTTCATACATTTGCATGGAGTTACTTTGTAAGAGAACACTAGGGGGCAGTATGACGACAACAACTTTTGTTCCCTTTCACACTGATGATATTCACAGGGATATTTTATTGATGAATAAAGCATTATTTTTTGTGCAGTCCTTTGCAAAACACCAAACAACTTATTCCAGTTTTGCTTAATTTGCATCTTTGGATGGAAACAGAGCTACTGTCTCTCGTGTACTATAAAAAATGCGTTTCTTATTTTGAGTTTTGTTTACTTCTAATCTAAACATCTATGTATTCTTAACTCAACAATATGTATTAACAAAATCCTGTTATCACAAGAAAATACCTTTTATAACATTATTAAGTGGGAAAAAAATAATAGTCTATAGTAGGCTAGCCTGTGTATGACAGCATTGCGTCATCGTAAATGCGTCTGCCTGTCTGGTTTCGGAATATAAAAAAACAAGTCTTTATTCATTTTAGTTTTCTGATGATTTTACTTTTTGTTATTCAAAATAAAAAATGAAAATCAAATCTTTTTTGAATTGAGTTTTTCCGTTTTTCATCATGAAAATGAAAAACGAGTCGTTTTTTGATTTTTTGCTTTAAAATTCAAAAACGAAAATCAAAAAATGCTTTGAATTTCAATTTTCATTTTTTAATTTTAAAACGAAAACTCAAAAAAACGACGCGTTTTTCATTTTTCAATATCTGTTTCTAAAATGAAAATCTAATGACTAGGCATGTGCCGGTATCACATTTTGATGCTGCGATTAATTGATTGAGCTTTTATCACGGTATACGGTATTATCACGATATTGTAATTTTACTAGAGAAACAGGTAAAAAAACACAAAAAAACTTCAATAACAAAACTTTAATAACTTTTTAATGAACTAAAAGTACTTCAAACATTTAAATACAAATAAATATAAATAAAACAATACACAATATAAAAGTAAACTTGAGCAATTATATCAAAGTGAATGTGCAAAAGGGAAACCGTCTTCGTAATCCCTCTGCATTTTTTTGGAACCCAAAATATTTCCAAACTTCTGACTTTAACCTTTTTGAAGGGGGATAAATTGTCGGCAGCGTTCCTCCTTCCGCCATGCTTCTTCTTCGTGTGAGCAGGGCTGGACTGGGGCAAAAAAAATCGGCCCTGGCATTTTGGGCCAGAGCGGCCCACTAAATTTAATCAAAATGCTATCTATCTATGCATGTCCAATATTTTTATCAACTCATATTCTATAAAACACAAAAGCCATATATATGAAATAAATAAATAAATACAAACTTTAATCTCAATTTAATTTCTGTATGCTGTCCATAAAGATATTTGTTGAGTTCTAAAAAAATACACTATCCATTTATTTATTTTTCTTCGCATAAGTCCCTTATTTATCAGGGGTTGCCACAGTGGAATGAACTGCCAACTATTCCAGCATGTTTTATGCAGCAGATGCCTTTCCAGCCACAACCCAATATTGGAAACCACCCATACACACTCATTCACACACACTCATACACTACAGCCAATTTAGCTTATTCAATTATAAACATAACAAAAACTGCCTGCTAATGCATGGGTTAATCTTCAAAGGGAACAGTGTTACATTTTAACCTCTTTCACCTCATCCTGCTTGCTGTTTCACTATCTAAACAATGAAAACATAATATAAGTCAAATTTGTTTCATTTTGATATTATGATTAACAGACACCAAACAGCCTCGTGTAGCTGCATATTTTTATGAGCATCATCTTCACACTGCATATTTATAACAAAACAGGGCTTAAATATAACTGTCTCCTTTCATTTCCATTAAAAAGAATGAACTTTACCCTGTCTCTTTGCAGAATATCAGTTTTAATAACCAATAATGGCCATTATAACAGTATAACGTACATTAAATTTAAACGATAAAGGTAAGCAATCTGTCAATGTGCAGAATCAGTGTATGTGGCTACATAAATTAATATATTAGCTTTGCACTCAGCCAAAACAGTTAACTGAGAACAAGTGATTCAAAGACATAAGAATTGTTAGATAGAGACAACAAGATGAATTCAATATAACGTTTAACAACTATAGTGAGATGAGATCATCCAGCAGATGAACTGTCTGACATGCACTAGACTCTGACCTGGGCTTTATGCTCACCCGCTGAACTAGTGGCTGCAGCTCTGGGCAGAGAGTGTGTGGTCACGTGATTTGCGTTTTTAGCCATGTACTAGAATGAACAGAGAACTTTTCAGAATCGCTAAATGAAACGCCGGTGTATTTCCCGCCTCCCTTGCGTTTCTTCTCTCTGACTCTCGACTATTTTGACAAATACACACAGACGACGCACGCTCACACGGAGTCCAAAATAGGAGTTTGTGATTGGGCCAGCCCAATGTCAATACCGAAAAGAGCCAATGGGCTGCAGGGTGTCACAGGGGCCGGCCCGGTCTGTCTGTCCGGGAAAAAAGCATCTACTTTCAGAGAGTCACAGATCACAGCAGCGTCAATCAATAAGGCAGAAAAAAACGATAGGCTGCTAAGCCTTTTATGGGCCGATCAGATCATAAGACGATGATCAGCCCGGCCCAAAAAGTACGTCGGCCCACCGGGAAAGTGCCCAGTCTGCCAGATGGCCTGCGTGTGAGGATTATAGTGCGGTGGCAGCGGCGGCGCGCACTGCGCACACAGGGCTTCTACATGCGGGGATTGTTTACATCAGAGTGCGCATCAGTTCTGCGCAGCATATACGCAGTGTTTCTTCAAGCGGTTGATGGAAAATAAGCTAAGGCGCGTTCTAAGAATATAAATTCGGATCTATTATTTTTCACGGTATTTTGAAGTGCCCGCGATAACAATATCGTGCATATTCATTACCGTGATTTATCGCATTACCGAATACCGGCACAAGCCTACTAATGACCAAAATATCTACTGACCGCGGAGAATAAGGTGAAAATAGTGAGTCAGTATTCATCTAATTGGCACAATATGTGGAGCTGAAGTGGTACCAGCCATGCTCAATCATAAGCATGAGATCCACTCAAAATTAGTTTATAAATAAACCACACTAAAAACTCACTGAAAACAAGACACTAATTGTTACTTGCCTAGAAAATGCTTTTTATTTAGAAACAAGACAAAACTCCAAGTAAAAAGGGCTTTTTTTTTTTGCAGTTTGCACTCTTGGGTTCAGCTCTTTTCTGACCCACCACTGCAGAGAAAAGTTCATTCCAACCTTTTCTGCACACAATTCGTGCTCTCTTGGCAAATTCTCCACTCCCTCGAGTGCTATTAAAGTCTCCTACATTTTAAAAGTATCTTTAAGTCACTATAGCCGAGGTCTTTTCAGTTGTCAACATTTGACCCGTCCTGCTGAGCCCATGTTCCAGTCTGAGGGTCAAACACCACCCATTCTCTAGCAGGAAAAGATAAACCAGAACTGAAGCCATTTAGATGAAATCTCAATCAAACTATAATAATATAGAGAGAAGGATTAAAAAAAAAGCCCACGACTGCTCATGCTCTACAATTCAGACTTTATGGAGATTAAATATTGATGGGATGTCTTGCCCTTCAACGGGAAACTCAGAGTCTATATTCGAGTCGGACACACTTCTTTCGATAACGAACTCTGGGCTCAACAGACTTGACGGATTAACATCAGGATAATTCTTTATAGGAGGTGGTGCATAATTTATTTGTTTATTTTATTTATTTTTCCCCTGCATGAGTGTTCATTTATGAGGGTGTTAAAGTGAAAACTCCCTTAGCCAGGGCAGCATGGTAAATGTCCAAAGTTTTATAGCCTCTTTGTGGAATCAATTTGTATTATTCATGGAGGGCTCATGTGCCAGCAGGGTCTACAGTTTGCACAGTTTGCAAAATTAATTCTACTAAAGGGTGAAGTGAGGCTATACTGGATCTTCAAAGAGCATGATGAGGATGAGTCTGAAAGGGGTTTTGATCAGGATGGAAAAGGAAAATGTAAAGAATTGGCAAACGTATTCAGAAATGACAGCCTGATCTCACGAGAAAACGTAAGTATTTTAGTATTTTAGTTCAGTCGTACGAAATTGTATGATTTAAAAAAGGAGCCCCACCCCTAAACCCATCCGTCATTGGGGGATGAGCAAATCATACAAAATTGTACGAATTAGATCGTACGAATTTACGAATTAACCACCAAATCAAAAAGTTACGAATTGCCATGAGATTGTGTTGGAAAGGAACATTCTGTCTTGATTTACAAACGTCACGTCATTCTAGGCCTGTACAGCTTACTTTCATTCAACACAGAAGACAAATGCTCTAGGCAATGTACACTGGATTCATTGGATACACTATTTATTTATTAAGGTAAGTGGTTGCAAACAATTTATATGGGCTGAATTTACACAAACTAATTAAGTTGAACAATCACTGCATTATGTAGTTTGTTTAAAGTCAGCCCTTATTAATTGTTTGTAACCACTGACCTTAAAATAATGTAGTAAATGCAATAAATCTATTTTTTTTAACAACAGGAATCAGTCGAACTCAAAAAATGTGGAAATATATATATTTTTTCCTGACATTTTTCGAGTGCCTTGGACTGATTCCTATTGTTGTTTTGATGAATCCCTTACCCAAAGAGCACAGACCAAATATTTGAGGTATCCCTGAGCGCTTTTTTGTTTGTTTTCCTGAATCTATTTTTTCATTGCAGGGTTTGAGTAATGTCAGCATAAAGGAATCTTGAAAAAACTCACTTTGAGGTAATGCGGAAATATATAATATTTATTATACACATTTAATAATAATAATAATAATACACAAATGCTTTGATCACTGGAGAACGGAGCAAGTAAATCACTATTTAATGGTTTATATAAAGCTTTTTGTTATATTCTGAACTATTTTTATTCATTCATTCAGTTTTCTTTGGCTTAGTCCCTTATTTATCAGAGGTCGCCACAGCGGAATGAACTGCCAACTATTCCAGAATATGTTTTATGCAGCAGATGGCCTTCCAGCTGCAACCCAGTACTGGGAAATACCCATACACACTCATTCACACACACTTCAGCTAATTTTGTTTACCCAATTCACTTATAGTCCATGTGTTTAGACTGTGGGGAAAAAAATGGAGCCCCCGGAGGAAACCCATGCCAACACGAGTAGAACATAGAAACGCCACACAGAAATGCCAACTGACCCAGCCAGGATTCAAACCAGTGAACTTCTTGCTGTGAGGACACAGTGCTAACCACTGGGCCTCTCTATGAATATAATATGAACATTAAATTGAACTCTAAAAGGCCCGCAGGTTTTGTATCGCCCATAACATAAAATACACTTTATTTTTTTATATTAATATAAAAAAATAATTATAAAAATAATGTGAATTCACAAGTAAAAATCATCAATATTTCCATAAATAAATTGAATGTTTACATTTATAAATTGTGTTTTGAATTTCTGAATTGGATTTGCATATTTAAAAATTGTGTGTTTGAATTATGAATTAGATTTGTGTATTTATGAATTGGATATGCGTATTTATGAATTGTGTTTTGAATTACAAATTGGATTTGTGTATTTATGAATTGGATATGCGTATTTATGAATTGTGTTTTGTATTACGAATTGGATTTGTGTATTTACGAATTGTGTTTTGAATTACGAATTGGATATGCATATTTATGATTTGTATATTTACTAGTTTGAGATTTGCATATTTAAGAATTGTCTGTATAAATTACGAATTGGATTTGTGTATTTATGAATTGTGTTGTGAACTTACAAATTTCTGAATTGAATTACTTTGTTTTTACAAATTGTGCTTTGAATTACAAATTGGATGTGTGTATTTATGAAGTTGATTTGTGTATTTACGAATTGGACTTGCGGATTTACAAAGTGGATTTGTGTAGTTAAGAATTGGATTTGCATATTTACGAAATGGATTTGTGCATGTACGAATTGGATTTGTGTATGTACGAATTGGATTTGTGTATTTTCGAATTGGACCTGTGTATGTACGAATTGGCTTTGCGTATTTACGAATTGGATTTGTGTATTTACGAATTGGATTTGTGTATTTACGAACTGGATATGTGTATGTACGAATTGGATATGCATATTTACAAATTGGATTTGTGTATTTACTAATTGGATTTGCGAATTTACGAATTGGATTTGTGTATGTACGAAATGGATTTGCGTATTTACGAATTGGATTTGTGTATTTACGAATTGGATTTGTGTATTTACTAATTGGATTTGTGTATTTATGAATTGGATTTGTGTATTTATAAATTGGATCCGTGTATGTACTAACTGGATTTGCGAATTTACGAATTGGATTTGTGTATGTATGAAATGGATTTGCGTATTTACAAAGTGGATTTGTGTATTTACGAATTAGATTTGTGTATTTATGAATTGGATTTGCGTATTTACGAATTGGATTTGCATATTTTTGAATTAGATGTGTATTTATGAATTGGATTTGCGTATTTACGAATTGGATTTGCATATTTTTGAATTAGATGTGTATTTATGAATTGGATTTGCGTATATACAAATTGGATTTGTGTATTTACTAATTGGATTTGTGTATTTACGAAATGGATTTGTGTATTCATGAATTGGATTTGTGTATTTAGAAATTGGATCCGTGTATGTACTAACTGGATTTGCGAATTTACGAATTGGATTTGTGTATGTACGAAATGGATTTGCGTATTTACAAAGTGGATTTGTGCATTTATGAATTGGATATTTGTATTTCCGAATTGGATATGTGTATGTACGAATTGGATATGCGTATTTATAAATTGGATTTTTGTATTTACGAATTGGATGTGTATATACAAATTGTGTTTTGAACTATGAATACGGTATGTGTATTTACTAATGAATTTGCATATTTAAGAATTGCATGTTTATATTACGAATTGGATTTACATATTTACGAATTAGATATGCATATTTAAGAATAGTGTGTTTGAATCATGAATTGGATTTGTGCATTTACAAACTGTGTTCTCAATTTACCTAATGGATTTGCATATTTAGGAATAGTCTTTTGAGTTTATGAATTGTATTTGTGCATTTAAAAATTGTCTTGAATTTATGAATCGGATTTGAATATTCAGGAACTGTGTTTTGAAGTTACAAATTAGATTTGTGTATTTACTAATTGGATTTGTGTATTTATGAATTGGATTTGTGTATTTATAAATTGGATCCGTGTATGTACTAACTGGATTTGCGAATTTACGAATTGGATTTGTGTATGTATGAAATGGATTTGCGTATTTACAAAGTGGATTTGTGTATTTACGAATTAGATTTGTGTATTTATGAATTGGATTTGCGTATTTACGAATTGGATTTGCATATTTTTGAATTAGATGTGTATTTATGAATTGGATTTGCGTATTTACGAATTGGATTTGCATATTTTTGAATTAGATGTGTATTTATGAATTGGATTTGCGTATATACAAATTGGATTTGTGTATTTACTAATTGGATTTGTGTATTTACGAAATGGATTTGTGTATTCATGAATTGGATTTGTGTATTTAGAAATTGGATCCGTGTATGTACTAACTGGATTTGCGAATTTACGAATTGGATTTGTGTATGTACGAAATGGATTTGCGTATTTACAAAGTGGATTTGTGCATTTATGAATTGGATATTTGTATTTCCGAATTGGATATGTGTATGTACGAATTGGATATGCGTATTTATAAATTGGATTTTTGTATTTACGAATTGGATGTGTATATACAAATTGTGTTTTGAACTATGAATACGGTATGTGTATTTACAAATGAATTTGCATATTTAAGAATTGCATGTTTATATTACGAATTGGATTTACATATTTACGAATTAGATATGCATATTTAAGAATAGTGTGTTTGAATCATGAATTGGATTTGTGCATTTACAAACTGTGTTCTCAATTTACCTAATGGATTTGCATATTTAGGAATAGTCTTTTGAGTTTATGAATTGTATTTGTGCATTTAAAAATTGTCTTGAATTTATGAATCGGATTTGAATATTCAGGAACTGTGTTTTGAAGTTACAAATTAGATTTGTGTATTTATGAATTGTTTTTTTTAGATGTGAATTGTGTATGAATTATATTTAGTAAATGTATTATTTTTAAGACTGATCTGGCTCCATAATATTTTGACACGACTATTTTCATTCATCACAGCACCCAAATCCTATTTGCAGTCACATATGCTTTAATATCACACCATATTAGATGTCAGTGATGCCAAATGCCATTGTTTCTCCAGTTAAAATGATCAATCATTGTGTTTTCAGCAAAGAGCGAGTTATGTTTTGGTGTTTTCATCACACAATGCCAACACTGGCATTTTCAACTTTTCTGACCACTTTTGGAGCCTAGAAGTAGTTAAAAATGACTTGAATCTCATTATATGAAAAGAGCAGTCCTCCAAATTATTAGTGTTGCATCCAAAAAGTCATGTGGGATTTAGAATTGCAGAGTGTAATAATTTTGGCTGAACTAGTCCTTGTACATGACTAACACCCAAGATAAGCGAAGTTGGCATTTACAAATATCCCATTATATCAGTTCCACCACTTTTAGATTTGACTCCTGCGAATTTGCACATTAAACGGCCCTCGCTCGCAGACTTTGCACAGGGCAAAATGGGGAAAAAATAAAGTGGAACATGACGAGAGAGAGAGAGGAGAAAAAAAAAGAAAGTGACTGAGCAAGCATCACTCCTAAGGCTGAATCATGGGACAGAAATGCCATCAGTGTCCAAAGAGCAGCGCAGCAGGAGGCCCAAATGTTTTTCCTTTCTTTTTTCCAAAGCCTCACAATGACCTGGATGTGTATGACATCAGCGCCTGCCTGACAGAACATTCCCTTTGCTTCATTTGCTTGATTTTAGCCGTCGGAAGTTGTCGGCAGAGCTTCTAATAAGCTATATAGGCATTTCTGACAAGCTTGCGTTCTTTATTTACTGTGGGCTGTTAAGTGGAGTGAGGGACACAGCTTTTGACAGATGGAGAGGAGGGAAAAAAAAATAGAGGAGCGTCTTGCAGGGCTGACTGCAGGCCTTTATTTTAACATTGACCGCTTCTCTCAGCACTGCATGCTGCTGTATTGTCAGGGAATAAAAGCGCAATCATACGCACATGCTTTGACACAGATGTCATTGAGCGGTGACATGAAACACTGTGGTGACGCTGACATGTACTTTGACATGCTACACTTCATCTAATGCTTAGAATTCAGGACAAAAATGACCATAATTTCAATGGTAAAAGATCTGTATCCTGATTAACAGTATGTTTCCTTAATATGTACAGCATATTCAGTTAATATAAAGGACTTTCTCCGAATTCCCTACATGACACTTCACTTTTTATGCCTTTTTCTTTACATTACTGTGGTTCTTTAGAGTTTAATGTTACATCTAATGTTGATAAATAATGTTTATTGCATTACTTAAATTGTATGTTTAAATTGTGTGTTACCATGATGGTGTTTAGCTGATGTGTGAATGACACCGAGTGCCATATATATACACTCACTGGCCACTTTATTAGGTACGCCTTACTAGTTCCGGGTTGGACCCCCTTTTGCCTTCAGAACTGCCTTAATCCTTCATGGCATTGATTCAACAAGGTACTGGAAATATTCCTCAGAGATTTTGCTCCATATTGACATGATAGCATCACGCAGTTGCTGAAGATTTGTCGGCTGCACATTAGGGTTGGGTGATGACCAATTTGGCATCGTATGATGGCCATAGTAAAACAAACTGTGTCAAACTGACACGCACGGCGTGTCTGAAGGGCTAGGAGGGATCCGGTGGTGAGGGGTGAGAAGGGTGCGTGACTTATTTGAGGACCGGGAGGGATTTCCATGAGATTATCACTCATTTGTGGGCATCCGGGAGTCTCTATGTATTTGCGGGAGACTCCCTGAACTTCCGGGAGACTTGGGATGTCTGCAGATCATGTTTAACAATTATAGTGAGACGTGATCCAGCGGTACATCCTTGATAAACTGTCCGACGTGCACTGCTCACTGGAGCTCAGACGAGTGCATGGCAGTGTGTGTGTGTGGTCACGTGATGTGCGTTTTCAGCGGACAGAGGGCTGTTCAGAAATGATAGGTAAAACACAGTGTGGATGTGGATCATTTTCATTCTAAAATGGCATTTTAAAACTAAGACATATTAGTGTAAACAGGGCATAAGTGCGTATTTTTCGCAAGCGGGTTTGCGACGGGAGTGGGGCGGAGGATCAGTGATGCCGGCTCAGCATCGTGTTCTCTATTGGCCATCGGCCCAACCCTACTGCACATCCATGACGCGACATCCCAAAGGTGCTCTATTGGATTGAGTTCTGGCCACTGTGGAGGCCATTTGAGTACAGTGAACTCATTGTCATGTTCAAGAAACCAGTCTGAGATGATTCAGGCTTTATGACATGGAGTGTTATCCTGCTGGAAGTAGCCATCAGAAGATGGGTACACTGTGGTCATAAAGGGATGGACATGGTCATCAACAATACTCAGGTAGGCTGTGGTGTTGACACGATGCTCAATTGGTACTAATGGACCCAAAGTGTGTCAAGAGAATCTCCCCCCCACCATTACACCACCACCACCAGCCTGAACCGTTGATACAAGGCAGGATGGATCCATGCTTTCATGTTGTTGATGCCCAATTCTGACCCTCCATCCGAATGTGGCAGCAGAAATTGAGACTCATCAGACCAGGCAACATTTCTCCAAATTTCTGTTGTCCAATTTTGGTGAGCCTGTGTGAATTGTAGCCTCAGTTTCCTGTTCTTAGCTGACAGGAGCGGCACCCGGTGTGGTCTTCTGCTGCTGTAGCCCATCCGCCTCAAGGCTGGATGTGTTGTGTGTTCAGAGATGCTCTTCTGCAGACCTCGGTTGTAATGATTGCTTATTTGAGTTACTGTTGCTGGAACCAGTCTGGCCATTCTCCTCTGACCTCTGGCATCAACAAGGCATTTGCGCCCACAGAACTGCCGCTCACTGGATATTTCCTCTGTTTCAGGCCATTCTCTGTAAAGCCTAGAGATGGTTGTGTGTGAAAATCCCAGTAGATCAACAGTTTCTGAAATATTCAGACCAGCCCGTCTGGCACCAACAACCATGTCACATGCCGCAGATCATCTTGACCATATCTACATGACTAAAGGCATTGAGTTGCTGCATTGTGATTGGCTGAAATTTGCGTTAATAGCAGTTGAACAGGTGTACCTAATGAACTGGCCGGTGAGTGTATATCAGTGTGTTTCTCTCCTGTTGACTCTCTCATTCACACCTAGTTGTGTTTTTGTCTGTGTACCACAGTTGTGCAGATGTTGGTACTTCAGGGAAAATTAATGAATGAATGTTATACATCAGCTAACTCACCGCTCAATAACACGTCTTCACTCTCAGAAAATGACTATTTCCTCTCATGTCCCTTCTGAACTTATATAGCAGAATAATGATCTTCCACTGCAGCACATTTGTTAGATATCAAGCTTTTTTGTGCATGCTGAGCACATACCACTAGAGTTTTCCTGCACACATTCAAACACACACACTTTCTTGTTTTCTGTCATGTTGGTGCTCGCACAGCCACAGCCAATAGCAAACTAGATCCTTCTCATACCAGACTCTAACTATAATAATAACAACAACAACAACAACAACAATAATAATAATAATAATAATAATAATAATAATAACAATAATAATAATAATAATAATAATAATCATAATAATAATAATAATAATAATAATAATAATAATAATAATAATAATAATAATAATAATAATAATAAATGATTAACACTTTTAAACAATATTTTAAAGACACTGGACTCACAAGGAGCAAATCAAAAACAGATTAAATATCTAAAAATACAGCATCATAGTACACAACTCCCTCAATATTTCCAAATGTTGACAAGTTTTTGCTACCAGCCATGATATTTCCATCATCAATTGATGCACTGCCAGGGGAAATAATGAATAATTTTTGGAGAAACTTTCATTTCAGACAGTGGCAGATGAAAAAGATCTGCAATATGCATTTAAATGGTGTGTTTAAAATGTGAATGTAGCTTAAAAGAAGGCAAACTAAATACAGACTGAAGCTGTCCTATGCAAATAACAACAACAATAATAAAAAAGTATCTTATTGTTAATTTACTTACTGTAATGTATATTTAGCTTAAGTCTCCAAATAAGGAAGGGGCACTATGATTGGTCAGATCACCTGTCAGTCGTACTCAACACAAAGGGTAATTATTTGACTACATTCTCTGAACTAAAGGTAAAAAGCCATCTGTGGGGCAGTAACAAGGTCACATTTTTAGTGTGTGTGCAATTGTAGTCTGCTATAGCACTCAATAACATAATAAAATACAGACAAGATTTTCTAATTACATTTAAATAACACTTTTAACCCAACATTTGGGTTTGTCCATATATGACCCAACATTAGGTTATAACCCAGCATTTTAGTGCATCCATCCATCCATCCATCCATCCATCCATCCATCCATCCAAACGTTGGGTATATTTTTGCAATTAAATTTAAATGACACTTATTAACCCACCTGCTGGGTTAATATTTTATCCAACATTAGGTTACATAAGTCAATCAATCAATCCGACCATTCATAAATATCATTTATGTATCCATCCATCCATCCATTCTATCTATCATAATCTATGTATCCATCCATCCATCCACCCACCCATCCATCCATCCATCCATCCATTAATATCATCTATCCATCCATCCATCCATCCATCCATCCATCCATCCATCCATCCATCCATCCATCCATCCATCTCATCTATGTATCCATCTATCCACCTATCTATCCATCCATCCATCCATCCATATCACCTATGTATCTATCTATCTATCCATCCATCCATCCATCCATCCACCGATCTATCCATCCATCCACCTATCAATCCATCCATCCATCCATCCATCCATCCACAAGTATCATCTATGTATCTATCCATCCCCATCCATTCATAAATATTATGTACCCATCCATCCATATAATCTATCTATCCATCCATCCATCCATCTCATCTATGTACCATCCATCCATATATCCATCCATACATCAATATCATCTATGTATCCTTCCATCCATCCATCCATCCATCCATCCATTCACAAATATCATCTATCTATCTATCCATCTCCCATCCATCCATCCATAAATATTATGTATCCATCCATCCATCCATCCATCCATCCAATCTATGTATCCATCCATCCATATATCCATCCATACATCAATATCATCTATGTATCCTTCCATCCATCCATCCATCCATCCATTCACAAATATCATCTATCTATCTATCCATCTCCCATCCATCCATCCATAAATATTATGTATCCATCCATCCATCCATCCATCCATCCATCCATCCATCCATCCATCCAATCTATGTATCCATCCATCCATATATCCATCCATACATCAATATCATATATGTATCCATTCATCCATCTATCTATCTATACATCAATATCATCTATGTATCCATCTATTTATCTATCTAATTCTGCACAAAAATAGTCTGCAGATTTTGTCTAGTCATTAGCCTAATTGCTAACTTGCTTTACTCATAATTAGTGTATAAGAGAATACATTTGGTTTTCTGTTTTTGTTTCTATCATGTTCAAGTTGAGCTGCAGTTCATTGTATGCATAGCTACAGACTCACTTTTTTTTGCAAGCTTCTATATTGGTCATAAATCAAGACTCCAGATATATTCTTCATGCCCTGTCAGAGATGAGAGGTGCATGAAAAGGAAAGTGAAAAGCAGACGGCCTTCACTCCAGACTGACACAGAGAAGCAAAAGGTGAACGATAAGAGATGCAAAGTGTGTGTGGCAGTTCTCTAGATCAAGAGTACTCCACTGAAACCCTCAAACACCTGAACAGTTTACATAAAACTACGCTGTCAAATATATCTGCTAAGATATAGTTTCTGGGGGTGGCACGGTGGCTTAGTGGTTAACACTGTCACCTCACAGCAAGAAGGTCACTGGTTCGAGTCCAGTTGGGATTTGTTCTGTGTGAGTTTGCATGTTCTCCTCGTGTTGGCGTGGGTTTCTTCCGGGTGCTCCGGGTTCCCCCACAAGTCCAAAGACATGTGGTACAGGTGAATTGAATAAGCTAAATTGGCCGTAATGAATGAGTGTGAGCAAATGTGAGATTGTATGGGTGTTTCCCAGAACTGGGTTGCAGCTGGAAGGGCATCTGCTGCTTATAACATATGCTGGAATAGTTGCCGGTTCATTACGCTGTGGCGACCCCTGATAAATAAGGGACTAAGCTGAGGGAAAATTAATGAATTAATAAATTACTTTTTAAATTACATGTATTGTCATCAAATGAGTTCATTTTTTACAGTACATCTGGAAAGTATTGATAGCGCTTCACTTTTTGCACATTTCTTTGTTACAGCCTTATTCCAAAATTGATTAAACTCATTTATCTCCTCAACATTCTACACACAATCCCCCATAATGACAATGTGAAAAAAGAGTTTTTGAAATTGTTGCAAATTTATTAAAAATAAAAAAGCTGTAAAATCTCATGTACATCAGTATTGACAGCCTTTGATCAATACTTTGTTGATGCACCTTTGGCAGCAATTACAGCCTCAAGTCTTTTTGAATATGATGCCACAAGCTTGGCACACCTGTCTTTGGGAATTTTTGCCCATTCCTCTTTGCAGTACCTCTCAAGCTCTATCAGGTTGGATGGGAAGCGACCCATTTTCAGATCTCTCCAGAAATGTTCAATAGGATTTAGATCTGGGCTCTGGCTGGGCCACTCAAGGACATTCCCAGAGTTGTGGTGAAGCCACTCCATTGATATTTTGGCAGTGTGCTTTGGGTCATTGTCCTGCTGGAAGATGAACCGTTGTCCCAGTCTGAGGTCAAGAGCACTCTGAAGCAGGTTTTCATTCAGGATGTCTCTGTACATTGCTGCATTCATCTTTCCCTCTATCCTGACTAGTCTTCCAGTTCCTGCTGCTGAAAAACATCCCCACAGCATGATGCTGCTACCACCATGCCTCACTGTAGGGATGGTATTAGCCTGGTGATGAGCGCTGCCTGGTTTTCTCCAAATGTAACGCCTGGCATTCACTCCAAAGAGTTTATTTTGAGTCTCATCAGAGCAGAGAATTTAGTTTCTTATGGTCTGAGAGTCCTTCAGATGCCTTTTGGCAAATTCCAGGTGGGCAGTAGCTTCCGTCTGGCCACTCTACCGTACAGGCCTGATTGGTGGATTGCTGCACAGATGGTTGTCCTTCTGTAAGGTTCTCCTCTCTCCACAGAGGAACACTGGAGCTCAGACAGAGTGACCATCGGGTTATTGATCACCTCGCTGACTAAGGTCCTTATCCCCGATCACTCTTCCTAAAGCTGGCCGGCCATCTAAGCTAAGTCGTAGTGGTTCAAACATCTTCCACTTATTGATGGAGGCCACTGTGCTCATTGGAACTTTCAGAGCAGCAGAAATGTTTCTGTAACCTTCCCCAGCCTTGTGCCTCGAGACAATCCTGCCTCTGTGTTCTACAGACAATTGCTTTGTCTTCATGCTTGGTTTGTGCTTTGACATGCACTGTCAACCCTGGGATCTTATATAGACAGGTGTATTGCTTTTCAAATCATGTCTAATCCACTGAATTGACCACAGGTGAACTCCAATGAAGCAGCTGAAACATCTCAAGAATGATCAGTGGGAAAAGAATGTACCTGAGCTCAATTTAGAGCTTCACGCCAAAGGCTGTCAATACTGATGTACATGTGATGTTACAGGTTTTTTAGTTTTAATAAATTTGCAACAATTTCAAAAACTCTTTTTTCACATTGTCATTATGGGGGATTGTGTGTAGAATGTTGAGGAAATAAATCAATTTAATCCATTTTGGAATAAGGCTGTAACAAAAACATGTGGAAAAAGTGAAGCGCTATCAATACTGTCTGGATGCACTGTAACTTGCATAGAAAATGCTTCTTGATTTGAGAATTTGTAGACATTTGGAAAAGAAACGAGACACAAACTCTAAGTAAGAAAAGCATGTTTTTGCATATGTCTATCTTCACAGCATATGGATCGCATAAATCACATTTAGTCTCTGAAGCTCAATTAGACAAGTGTTTGTATACAGCGCTGAAGCAAATGATAGCAGACAGATGGGGGAAAATCTTCTCATATTCATAAAAATGTCATTATTCTTCCACCCGATGCATTTTTATTGCAATGACTTTGATTAATAAAACAAGATTGACAATGAAATAATTTATATAAGAATGGAGGTATAAATAGATTAAAATGCACAGGGGTGCACCTCACCACCTGAATGAATTAGCAATGGTTAGCCATGGAAAGGAAGCATAATTGTAACGTGTGAGAAGTGAAATTCATCTCATTATTATGGAAATTTTTTAATCTAAATTAGCAGAGTTCAACAGAACATGTTCTCCCGGCTCCCCACCCTCACTTGTTTAGCTTTCTTCAACACACTGCATCTCTTTCTTTTATTATTCTCCATTCTCTCTCTCTCTCTCCTCTTCTGATTTCCCTATAGGAAACCTGGCCTGGCAGCTTTGGCCTTCTTAAAAGCATCATTTCTTTAGAGAGGTATCCTTCTGTGTTGACCTCTGAGAAATCTGGCCGACTGCCAGTTCTCCACAACCTGCTCATCAATCGCTTCTTCACCGGCCTTCATTTTATTGTCTTATGCAACCTGCAGTCATTCACTCATTTCTCATCTTTAATCTCAGTTTTCCCTACAAAAATTAACACGCTGTATGACTTTGGACACAATTTTTGCTGTGTGAGACCAATTTTTGGGCATTGTAAATGATTCCCTTTGTCACAGCTTGATTGCTTAGTCTTTCCTCCAAGCAATGAATCTTGGCCTTCAAATACTGCTTTCCAATGCATTTTACAGTATGTATTGATGTTGCTATCTTCAAATGCAATAAAGCTTTAACCTTTTAGTGCCACTTGTCGGATATTTAAGGGTGAAACTCAAGTTTCTGCTGCTCTAAAAGACAAAAATCTCTGCATTCTTAGTGATTCTAGATCAGGCATGGGCAAACTTGATCCTGGAGGGCCGGTGTCCCTGCAGAGTTTTGCTCCAACACTAATCAAACACACCTGAACACCCTAATTAGTGTCTTTAAGATCACTAGAAAGCTACAAGCAGGTGTGTTTAATTAGGGTTGGAGCAAAACTATGAAGGGACACCGGCCCTCCAGGATCGAGTTTGCCCATCCCTGTCCTAGATCATTGACCAACTCACTTTTTCTGATTAATTTGCATGTATGCACTTTAACAAATGCTAAGTGGTTGTTGTAACCCAACGTTCGGGTCATTTTTTAAAGGTTGTCTTCAAAAACATGTTGTTGTGCTGGTTAAAAGTCATTTCACATTCCTATAGTAATGATTAAAGTAAATGATCTAAATGTATTTATATGTATTTTTATATTCTGGGTGAGGTAGAAGACTAAAAAATGTCCATCCAATTAAATATTGTCGGGCGATGATGATCACAATTGACACAATTGACAGCATAAAAACAAATGCTAAATCAAAACTTATTCAAATCCTGAATCAATATTGGAGTTTTGCATGCTGGAGGAAGGACGACACCATAGCTGAAGGATTTATTTTAGACCGGTAATGTTATGTTCTGTTTTATAACTATTTTAGTCACGCAAAGCTGATGTAGATTGTGTTGTTATCTGCACAGAAGTGTTGTTCAGCCACTCAAATGTTCTGGCCAAAGACTGATGTGACTTTTCCATTTCATAAGGTCCTTCACAGCATCCATAATGTATTTAGTTTAACAACAGAACATCAGTAAATAGCGCTATTCCGCCTAGCCTGCTTTACTGAGCTGAAGTTGCTTTTATTTTCACACTGGGTCCTTTTTTAGCAATGACAGCCTGTGACGCGCTCCCTATATTGTTCACCACTACTCTGAATATTCACTCTGAAATAGCATGTCAGTAGTAATAAGTGTAATTCCTGCATGTGGCCAGCCAAACACTAAACATACAGTAGTGGCTTTAGGACAACGCGTATGAGAGAGTGAGACCAGCAATCCTTACATGCATGAAGTATTGCACATCATGACAAGTTCTGCTGCTACACAACTGTAAACGTGCTGATATAATACAGGTTTTCACTGGGACTTGTAGTATTATAAAGTACTATAAAGTTTTTAAACTGGCGAATGACATGATCTAGTGGGTCTCTGTTATTTTACAGATGCACATTCATGATTATAAAAAGGCGTGGCTTTGGACAGGAGGGAATGTGTTTCAAACATATTATGCTAACTGGTTACTTCACCTTTAATTTAAATCCATCCATCCAGCCATCTATATGTCCATCCATCCAAACAACCATTTATACTCTAAAAATACTTTAGCCCACATTGGGTCAGAGATGGACAAACCCAACATTTGGTCAATTTATGCAATTTCAATTTAAATGATTCGTTTTAACCCAACAGTTTGGGTTTGTCAATATTTGAGCCAATGTTGGGTTACAACAGCCCAGAATTTTTAGTGTGAGTGCAGTTTGTGACATCATTTACAGTATTGGGTGTGGCCAACATAAAAATGACACATTTTTATTTATTTTTTATTCTACCCATTCATCCATCAATCCAAAAAATATTGTTTAAATTAAGCACCATCACAACATAGGCTACATTTTTGCAATGACATGTTTTTGCCTTGATTTTATTGTCTAATGCCACCTACAGCCATTTGCTCATCTCTCTTTTTTAGTGTCATTTTCCCCTACAAAAATTAACACGCTGTATGACTTTGGACACAATTGTTGCTGTGTGAGACCAATTTTTGGGCATTATAAATGATTCCCTTTGTCACAGTTTGATTGCTTTAGTCTTTCCTCCAAGCAATGAATCTTGGCCTTCAGAGACTGCCATTAGTGTCAGGAGTTTGCTACCTTTCCAATGCATTTTATCTATTGATTTTGTTATTTTCAAATGCAATAAAGCTTTTTAGTGCCACTCATCGGTTATTTAATGTTGAATGTTGCTGCTGCTCTAAACGACAAAATAAATAAATAAATAAATATCTCAGTAATCTTAGTTCTTCTGGATCACTGAACAATTGTTTCCAGACCTTTTCTGATTAATTTGCATTAATGCACTCTAAAATAAAGTTTTTTTAGAAGAGTTGTTGTAACCCAACATTCAGGTCAAATATGGAAAACAATTTTGGGCTATTTTTTTTTCTCAGTTAAATTTAAATGACACTTTTTAACCCAACGGATCGGGTTTGTCCATATTTGAGCCAATGTTGGGTTAACCTAATGAGCCAGTATTTTTTAGTGTGTGTGTGATTGCAAGCATTGACATCACTCACTAGGTGTGGCCAGCATAAAAACACACAGTCAAGATTTTGTTTATTCCATCCATCCATCCATCCATCCATCCAAATTCAAAATAATGCTTAATCCCACATTGGGTCCAGAATGGACAAGCCCATTGGGTACATTTTTGCAATTCAATTTAAATGAGACTTTTTAACCCAACAGTTCGGGTTTGTTCATATTTGACCAAGCTTTAGGTCACAACAATCCAACATTTTTTATAATCTATATGTCCATCTCTCCATCCATACAAACATTTATACTCTAAAAATTCTTGAGCCCACGTTGGGTCAAATATAGACAAACCCAACATTAAGTAAATATTTGCCATTAAATTTAAATGACACTTTTTACCCAGCAGTTTGGGCTTGTCCATAGTTGACCCAACATGGTTATAACAACCCAACAATTTTTTGGAATCTATCTGTTCTTCTGTCCATCCTTCTTTTAACCCATCCATCTATCCATACTTAAAAATGTTTAGGCCCATGTTGGGTCAAATATGGACAAACCCAACAATGGGTTTTGCAATTAATTTTAATATTTAAAACCCAACAGTTTGGTTTGTCCACAATTGAGCCAGCATTAGGTTACAATAACCCAACTTTTTTTTTAGAATCCATTCATCCATCCATTCCCATGCTGGGTCAAAAATGGATAAACCCAATACAAATATTTGCAATTCAATTTAAATGAGACTTTTTAACCCAGTAGTTTGGGGTTGTCCATAGTTGACCCAATATTAGGTTACAACAACCCAGCATTTTTTGGAATCCATCCATCCATCCTCTAAAAAGATGCTTAAGCCCATGTTAGGTCAAATATAGACAAACCCAACAGTGGGTAAATATTTGCAATTAAGTTTAAATGACACTTTTTAACCCAACAGTTGGGTTTGTCCACATTTGAGCCAGCATTACAACAACCCATCATTGTTTTTAGAATCTATTTATCTGTTTGTCCATCTCTCCATCCATACATCTGTCCTCTAAAAAAAATGCTTAAGCCCACGTTGGGTCAAATATAGACAAACCCAACATTAAGGAAATATTTGCTATTAAATTTAAATGACACTTTTTACCCAGCAGTTTGGGCTTGTCCATAGTTGACCCAACATTGTTATAACAACCCAACATTTTTTGGAATCCATCTGTTCTTCTGTCCATCCTTCTTTTAACCTATCCATCTATCCATACTCTAAAATTAATTGCAAAACCCATTGTTGGGTTTGTCCATATTTGACCCAACATGGGCCTAAATATTTTTAAATTTAAAACCCAACAGTTTGGTTTGTCCACATTTGAGCGAGCATTAGGTTACAATAACCCAACATTTTTTTTTAGAATCCATTCATCCATCCATGCCCACGTTGGGTCAAAAATGGACTAACCCAACACTGGATAAATATTTGCAATTCAATTTAAATGAGACGTTTTAACCCAGTAGTTTGGGGTTGTCCATAGTTGACCCAATATTAGGTTACAGCAACCCAGCATTTCTTGGAATCCATCCATCCTCTAAAAAGATGCTTAAGCCCATGCTGGGTCAAATATGGAAAAACCCAACAGTGGTTTTTATGACACAATTTAAATGACACTTTAACCCAACAGTTGGGTTTGTCCACATTTGAGCCAGCATTACAACAACCCATCATTGTTTTTAGAATCTATTTATCTGTCTGTCCATCTCTCCATCCATACATCTGTCCTCTAAAAAATGCTTAAGCCCACGTTGGGTCAAATATAGACAAACCAAACATTAAGTAAATATTTGCTATTAAATTTAAATGACACTTTTTACCCAGCAGTTTGGGCTTGTCCATAGTTGACCCAACATTGTTATAACAACCCAAATTTTTTTGGAATCTATCTGTTCTTCTGTCCATCCTTCTTTCAACCCATCCATCTATCCATACTCTAAAAATGTTTAGGCCCATGCTGGGTAAAATATGGACAAACCCAACAATGGGTTTTGAAATTAATTTTCAATTTAAAACCCAACAGTTTGGTTTGTCCACATTTGAGCCAGCATTAGGTTACAATAACCCAACATTTTTTCTTAGAATCCATTCATCCATCCATGCCCACGTTGGGTCAATTATGGACTAACCCAACACTGGATAAATATTTGCAATTCAATTTAAATGAGACTTTTTACCCCGCAGGTTGGGTTTGTCCATAGTTGACCCAATATTAGGTTACAACAACGCAGCATTTTTTGGAATCCATCCATCCATCCATCCATCCTCTAAAAAGATGCTTAAGCCCATGTTGGGTCAAATATAGACAAACCCAACAGTGGGTAAATCTTTGCAATTAAATTTAAATGACACTTTAACCCAACAGTTTGGTTTGTCCACATTTGAGCCAGCATTAGGTTACAATAACCCAACATTTTTTTTAGAATCCATCCATCCAACCCATCCCGGGTCAAAAATGGACAAACCCAATACTTGATAAATATTTGCAATTCAATTTAAATGAGACGTTTTAACCCAGTAGTTTGGGGTTGTCCATAGTTGACCCAATATTAGGTTACAACAACCCAGCATTTCTTGGAATCCATCCATCCTCTAAAAAGATGCTTAAGCCCATGCTGGGTCAAATATGGAAAAACCCAACAGTGGTTTTTATGACACAATTTAAATGACACTTTAACCCAACAGTTGGGTTTGTCCACATTTGAGCCAGCATTACAACGACCAATCATTTTTTTTTTAGAATCTATTTATCTGTTCGTCCATCTATCCATCCATACATCTGTCCTCTAAAAAAATGCTTAAGCCCACGTTGGGTCAAATATAGACAAACCCAACATTAAGGAAATATTTGCTATTAAATTTAAATGACACTTTTTACCCAGCAGTTTGGGCTTGTCCATAGTTGACCCAGCATTGTTATAACAACCCAAACATTTTTGGAATCCATCTGTTCTTCTGTCCATCCTTCTTTTAACCCATCCATCTATCCATACTCTAAAAATGTTTAGGCCCATGTTGGGTCAAATATGGACAAACCCAACAATGGGTTTTGCAATTAATTTTAAATTTAAAACCCAACAGTTTGGTTTGTCCACATTTGAGCCAGCATTAAGTTACAATAACCCAACATTTTTTTTTTAGAATCCATTCATCCATCCATGCCCACGTTGGGTCAAAAATGGACTAACCCAACACTGGATAAATATTTGCAATTCAATTTAAATGAGACTTTTTACCCCGCAGGTTGGGTTTGTCCATAGTTGACCCAATATTAGGTTACAGCAACCCAGCTTTTTTTGGAATCCATCCATCCATCCTCTAAAAAGATGCTTAAGTCCATGTTGGGTCAAATATGGACAAACCCAACAGTGGGTAAATCTTTGCAATTAAATTTAAATGACACTTTTTAACCCAACAGTTGGGTTTGTCCACATTTGAGCCAGCATTACAACAACCCATCATTGTTTTTAGAATCTATTTATCTGTTTGTCCATCTCTCCATCCATACATCTGTCCTCTAAAAAAAATGCTTAAGCCCACGTTGGGTCAAATATAGACAAACCAAACATTAAGTACATTTTTGCAATTTACAGTCATTTAAATTACACTTTTTAACCCAACAGTTTGGGTTTGTCCACAACATCAGGTGATAACCCAGTATTTTTAAGAGACTGTCAGCCTGTCATTCTGTCCATCCATCTATCCATCATCTCAACATGTCAGCTGATCCACGTTTAAAAACAGTCTTGTTTATTATCCCGCTGAAATGACAGCAGCAGTGTTATATGATAACATAATCATCAACTTCTTTTTTAAATGACTTCTCTTTTCTTCTGAGCAGTAACTTTTAAATCAGCGCCAGTAAATGCCTGAACGCACTTTTAATTTTCAGTCAGTGCTCGCCGTCATGCACAGCGGCAGCCAGGGATGATGAAAATGAATGTAATTCTCTTGACAGAAACAACAAAAACAAAAGCACACACTGTCCGTAAACATTCCATCTGCATGCATCACTCTTGACTTGGAAAGCACAGCAAACCCATATTAGCAATAACGTGCCGCTGGTAATCTTATTGTATATTATCTGGGCCAATAATTCCAGCAGCCGTCACATAAACCGCGAAGCCTGGAGCGATTGCGTCAGATTATCTGCATTCAGCTGTGTTTTCATCGCTTACGAACAGAATCATCATGCGTATGAATAAATGCATGCGTTTTTTAAACCTTACCTCTTATTCTCAAGGAAATGCATTTACTAGGCAATAGCTGATCAATAAATGCTGTCCCCTGCCGCCAATTACTTCATTAGGAGGGAAATAGAGTTTCAAAGCACGTTCCAGGTTATATACATGGACGATTTAAATGTCAGTCATGCCTTCAAGGCCATTACCCACAACTCTTCTCTATTGTGCCGGTGTATAGACACCCTTTGCATATTTAGTCACAGTAACACATGACCTTCCTCAGATCAACTTCACTTTCAGATCAATCGATTTCCTTTAGTTTTTATCTCTGCGGTAAGACACAAAGTTATTAAACTGGGAGAGTTCATCTCTGTGATTTATGACCGCACACACACACACACACACACACGCACACATATACAGTAGACATGTTCAATAATACAGCATACCGTTATGATAAACATGCACAATATCGTGACATCCTCAAAATACTTCTTTTTGAGTGCTTTTTAGGGGCGACATGGTGGTTAACACTGTTTCCTCACAGCAAGAAGGTCACTGGTTCGAGTCCCGGCTGGGTCAGTTGGCATTTCTGTATTGAGTTCTCCCCGTGCTGTTGTGGGTTTCCTCCAGGCGCTCCGGTTTCCCCCACAGTCCAAACACATGCGCTATGGGGGAACTGAATAAATGAAATTGGCCGTAGTTTATGAGTATGTGAATGTGAGAGTGTATGGGTGTTCCCCAGTACTGGGTTGCAGCTGGAAGAGACTAAGCTGAAGAAAATTCATACTGTACTTGTAGGGGTTTTCATAACAGAACCAAATGTTTGAAGGCTTAACTTGGCCTTAAGTTTGAAGGCTTTAAACATGCTGAAATATTGATTGGAGATTATTTATTAGACTATAATTATAGGGCTAGAATTATAATGAGACTATTTATAGGTCTATTGTATGTTAACACTGTACGGTAAGGCTTCAATAGTTCACATTAGTTCATTTAACTAAACTCCTAATGAAAACTACTGTACAAAACCTTTATTAATCTTAGATGATGTGAATTTGTTGATTATTGCTTAATAATGCATTAAAATTGTAGTTGTAATCTGATTACAAGTCTTAATAGTTTTATTAAATAGAGTTAACAACTAATAATATTCAGTAGTATTTTTAAACTAATATGAACAGTTGTCTTTTTCCTGCTGTTGATTTTAATACATTAACTAATGTCTACTAATGGGACTTTATTGTAAAGTGATTCCTATTGTGCTTTAGCATCCATTTGGAAATTAATCTGGTTGTAAAATAAAACAACAAGTCTACACTCACCGGCCACTTTATTAGGTACACCTTGCTAGCAAAATGGAGTCGCTTTTGCCTTCAGAACTGCCTTAATACTCCATGGCATAGATTCAACAAGGTACTGGAAATATTCTTCAGAGATTTTGGTCCATATTGTCATGATAGCATCACGCAGTTGCTGCAGATTTGTCGGCTGCACATCCATGATGCCAATCTCCCATTCCACCACATCCCAAAGGTGCTCTATTGGATTGAGACCTGGTGACTGTGGAGGCCATTTGAGCACAGTGAACTCATTGTCATGTTCAAGAAACCAGTCTGAGATGATTCACGCTTTATGACATGGAGCGTTATCCTGCTAGAGGTAGTCATCAGAAGATGGAGACACTGTGGTCATACAGGGATGGACATGGTCAGCAACAATACTCAGGTAGGCTGTGGTGTTGACATGATGCTCAATTGGTACTTATGAGCCCAAAGTGTGCCAAGAAAACATCCCCCACACCATTACACCACCACCAGCAGCCTGAACCGCTGATACAAGGCAGGATGAATCCATGATTTCATGTTGTTAACACCAAATTCTGACCCCACCATCTGAATGTGGCAGCAGAAATGGAGACTCATCAGACCAGGCAACGCTTCTCCAAATTTCAATTGTCCAGTTTTGGTGAGCCTGTGTGAATTGTAGCCTCAGTTTCCTTTTCTTAGCTGACAGGAGTGGATGTGTTGTGTGTTCAGAGATGCTCTTCTGCAGACCTCGGTTGTAATGAGTGGTTATTTGAGTTATGGTGGGTTGCCTTTCTTTACTCAGATCAGCCCATCTGGCACCAACAACCATGCCACGTTCAAAGTCCCTTAAATCTCCTTTCTTCCCCATTCTGATGCTCGCTTTGAACTGCAGCAGATCGTCTTGACCATGTCTACATGTCTAAATCAGTGGCTGCCATGTGATTGGCTGATAAGTAATTTGTGGTAACAACAGTTGGACAGGTGTACCTAATAAAGTGGCCGGTAAGTTTTTTGCAGCTTAGGTCTTGATAATGCCCTACAATTTTCCAAATGATGGGACAAGGAATTTTTCACAGCATTTCCTATAATATTAAACCATTTTAATATTTAAACCATTTTAAGGTCAATATTATTAGCCCCCTTAAGCAATATTTGTTTCAATTATCTACAGAACAAACCATCGTTATACAATGACTTGCCTAATTACCCTAACCTGCCTAATTAACCTAGTTAAGCCTTTAAATGTCACTTTAAGCTGTGCTATCATCAGTTATTAAAACTACTATGTTTTGTATGCAGAAAAAATATACAGGGGGGCTAATAATTCAGGAGGGCTGATATTTGACTTCAACTGTGTCGTAGTAAGATTCAATTAATCGCAACAAGAACATTTGATGCCATCAGAGGCCTAACAAATGAAACAGATGATAAAAGGGTCTGCCTCACACACACACAGCACTCATGTGTTCACACCACTTGAACCCCCACCAGACCGAGCAACCCAGACAAGAGTGCTTGCTTTTGCATTTCTTCAAATAGGTTTGTTTCCTACAGACCGTCCTCTACGGAATCCCTCTTGTGTTTGGACTCCGCATGAGGTCGAGACCACAAAGAATAATTGCGTTTGTACCTGAGCGCAAACAGTACACACCAGCAAACATCCATATGAAAGACAGCTTGGATCTGTATGCCGAGCGACAGGCGTGACTCTACAACAAGTTAGCAAAACAAATGCCACGTTTCTAATGGCTGCGGAAATGGGTAAAATGAGTTGAAACAAATGTCAGGGAACGCTCTCGGCAGGAACGTCTGGTCTGAAACATATTTGGGAATTATTCATTGCGTATCTAATCTCCTTCGCCCATATTAAAGGACTCTATTTTGGGATTATTACGTTATCAACATGTTGGCAACAGATGTATGTCAAAAGCATCGCAGCCCATAGGAACTGCAAATGTCACATTAGTCTACATGGTATCTGGAAAGCGCAGCTGTAAACCTGTGGAATCTCCCAATGGCTTGGACTGAAGGCTCTCCATATATTCACAATGACAGAGCTTCGTCCAAATTATCTCAGTATATCCATATGGAAACTGGGGGTTGAGGTGGAACAGCTGACGCTCAAGGAATGTTTAGGCTCCGTTGAGCATTCGTGACATGATGTTGATTGCTGCCGGCAAATTATTTGGACTCGTACTTTGAAATGAACACATTGACGACAATATTTAAATGCATGAGACTATTGGGAGACTGCTTGAATTGTTTGACGTGCTCTGATGCACTTTAGAAAAACTCATCATAATCATATCATATGTACAGCCGAAGTCAGAATTTTTGCTGTGAATTTATTTTTATTTTTTAAATATTTCTCAAATGATGTTGAACAGATTCAGGAAATTTTCACAGTATTTCCTATATATTTTTTTCTTCTGGAGAAAGTCTTATTTGTTTTATTTCGGCTAGAATAAAAGATTTATTAATTGTTTTAAAACCATTTTAAGGTCAATATCATTAGCCCCTTTAAGCTATATTAGTTTTGGATTGTCTCCAGAACAAACCACTGTTATACAATGCCTTATTACCCTAATTTTAACCTAAATAGTTAAGCCTTTAAATGTCACTTTAAGCTGAAAACTAGTATCTTGAAATATATCTAGTCAAATAATATGTGCATGTCGTCAGTGCTTCTTACAGATTAGAAATCTACTTGCGGAGGTAGCCAAATTGAAACACACCAATTACCCACATCACATAAATAGTTAACTATATGCGATAAACCAAACTATTTAATTTTTAATAATAATTTTATTTATCATGACAGTTTCTTTTCAATGGGTTAAAGTAAAAAAAACAGACTGTTAAAAATAACTGAAATAAAAAAGAAATACGTTTAAGCTATTCAGGAGCCTCGTGCACCCACTGACAGGTACAATCTGCTTCTCTCTCTCTCTTAAGTTCAAAGTAAACTTGTATCCCAAAGCATTTGAGATATGTATCTAAGATAGTCTGTATAATATACTAACATCATCAAATTAATAAAATAATTAGCAAATGAGAAATAAATGACAGAAAAGTTAATAAAACAGACAATATCTCTAAAAAATATCATAATTGCAAGATTAAAATCTGAAGATTTTTTTGTGTTGATTAACCATCCAGACGGAATCTGCGCACATTTTTTGCTATTTCTGCGCAGAATTGTGTTGAAAATCTGCGGATTTTTGCGGAATTATTTTGGCAGTATCATAACTAAAACCTTAACATATGAAATAAAAAATAATACCTTTTTAACTTTTATTAAATGTTTAGAATGCAAATCCAATTAGATTCACTTTATTTGGTAAACAAAGCAAGTCTCTTATATAATATCTTTACTAAAAGACAGTAAATATTACTGTACAAACTGTATTGTAAATAAATCATAGAAATATTTTCATATTAGTCAATAATGTTACTGAAATTAATTTAAAAACTGAATAAATGTAGATTTACACACATTTACTCAAGTAAATAAACAGAAATAATGACGAGCTAAAAATCTGCGGATTTCTGCACGTGCAGATTCCGTGTGGGTCTAACCATTATTAATGGTATACATATATTTTGCAGCCAGTTTAGATGACATTTAGTTGCAAAAACGCATTTAAGCTTTAGAAACCCAAAGCAAAAGTTGAGTCCTGGACATTTTAGGAAAATATAAAGCATGCAAAATATAATTAAAAAGTATGTCGAAGGTTACACACACACACACACAGCATATTAGTACTGTTGGCAAACTCAGCCCAATGGAATTACATCATAAACTGAAGTTCATCCATGTAGAAGTGGTCCCATCTCAGAAAGGATTTAGACCACTTTACAACTCCAAAAAGGAGTGTAGCTTTACTAAATTATTCATTGAAGTACTTAAAAACTGCTTCACACTTTTTTGCTTAACTTTTTGAAACAGTGGTTTGCTTTCATTATAAGTGTGCTAATACAAGTGTAATAATTATTAAAAACAAACAAACAAACAAACAGCATCTAAACAAGGGCAATGTCTAAAGTGTTGTTGTTACTGTACATCCTCTAGTAACTATCTTCTTCACCCAATAATGAATTTTCAGTTATTATTTAATCACACTTTAATTGTTTCAAACCATTATAAGTTTCGTTCTTAGGTCAAACACAAAAGAAGGTACTTTGAAAAATGTTGAAAATCTGTAACCATTGACTTCCATGTTTTTTTTTCCTAATGTTAATCAGTATATTTCCATTAATCTACTTTTATGTGCATTTTAGGGTTGTCACGATACTGGAGTTCGATACCAATCGGTACTGACATTTTTTAAACGTCCATTACCCGCTAACATTTGAGCGCATTCTTAAACAGCGCTGATTTGCCATTGTGTTCACGTGCTCAACAGAAATGACTGTGATTGGTCATGAAGGTCAGTTTACCAAACTTATTGATGTTTACTGAGAGCTAAAAACAAAAAGTGCAAAAAAAGTCACGCGACTTTACTTTAACAGAGGGTTTGGTATTGGACATCATGAATGGACAAACAGTATTTCCAGCCCATCGTAAAACATCTGAAATGTGTTTAGCTCATTTCAAAATGCCTCTGCCAAGTCCATCATCACAGTGCTTCAGTATTATATCAAATCGCAATCAAATTTATGTCAACAACAATGATAAGCTCTAAACATCTTTACTCAATATTGATCGAAGAGCCTATACATGTAGCAGAAATATGCAACAGCAAGACTCTCTAATTGTGTTGACATGCACCAAATTTTTGGCTGTATAAAATTAAACTGAAAATAGTTTTTGATATAATTGATAAAAGCGTTTTAATAATAGTCAGATTTTTATGGCTTCCCAGCCTGAACTCACGAGAAAACGTAAGTATTTTACTAACGGTTTCTAAATTTGTGGCTAATTCGTACGAGTTCAGTCGTATGAAAATGTACGATTCTAAAAAGGAGGCATGGCACGTAACCCCACCCCTAAACCCAACCGTCCTTGGGTGATGAGCAAATCATACTAAATTGTACAAATTACATCGTAAGAAATGATACGAATTAGCCACTAAATCAAAAAGTTACACCCCCACCTTTTTTTATATTTCTCAAATTATGTTTAACAGAGCAAGGAAATTTTCACAGTACGTCTGATAATATTTTTTCTTCTGGAGAAAGTCTTATTTGCTTTATTTCAAGAAGAATAAAAAACAGTTTTTAATTTTTTAAAAAACATTTTAAGGTCAAAATTATTAGCCTCTTTAAGTCTACAGAACAAACTACTGTTGCCCTAACTTTAACCTAATTAACCTAGTGAAGCCTTTAAATGTCACTTTAAGCTGTATAGAAGTGTCTTGAAGAATATCTAGTCAAATATTATTTACTGTCTTCATGACAAAGATAAAATAAATCAGTTATTAGAGATGAGTTATTAAAACTATTATGATTAGAAATGTGTTGAAAAAATCTGCTTTCTGTTAGACAGAAATTGGGGAAAAAAATAAACAGGTATTAACCTATTAACAGGTATAAACAATAAATAATTCAATAATTCTGACTTTAACTAATATATATACATATATATATATATACACATACACACACACATAAATGCATATAAATTTCTGTTATAAATATGAAAATCTAGGGGGTCTGATAAAGGTGACAGGTCTCTTAAAAACTTTTAAAGGTGTGGGAAATCTACAAACATTTCCATTTTTGGGTGAATTATTCCTTTAAAAGCAAGAGGACGCTGTTTTCTCCCCTCACTCTTCTACCAAGAGGCGATAATTTGAAATAATGTTTTCAATGATGCTTTATTTTGCGTGCCTGTTCAAGGTCTATAATGTCATCCATATACACAACTATAAACAGAATTCTGCTGCAAACAAAATTGAGTGAAAAACAAGACGGGGTTTTGCACATTAAAGCGTCTGTGTGTGAAAACCACCACAGAGAGAAAAAGAAAAAAGCCGCGTTTTTTCAAAGCGAAACCAGCCGAGAATCTTTGTTTTGAACATGAAGAAAGGCTGGAAGGCTCAACAGAGAAGTGGGCCCATTGTTCGCATGTGAATAGAAACACATTTACATTTGGGTTTTTTTCTTGGCAGAAGCTTTCCTATGAAAATGACTTGCAACAGCATCCATATTGCGAGGTGTTGTGCTGATTACTTCAGCAGGTAGTGAAAGATACAAATTAAGCAATGAGGCTCAAGCTGCCAATAAAAATAGACGCAATGTGAGCATCACGCTGTGTGTGGAGCATATTTAAACTCAGACTTACTGCGTAGGCGTTTCATGCTGAGCTTTACTGATATTTCAGGTAGTTTAAGGTAATTTTCTACATCTTTATAGCCTCAGATGAACTCAGCATGACAAGGAAAGTTTTCTGACATCATTGGATTGTATTACTAGACACGAAAAACAAAACAAAAGACTTTTGCTGCTTGTTCAAAATACTTATTTAAAATGAGCTGAAACAACAAAATTCTTGAGATTTTTATTGGGCAAATTAATTTAGTAGTTAGTTAGTAGCTGTCGTTGTTGTTTTTTTTTTTTTGATGATGATGATGGTGATGATAGACAATTTTTTTACAACAAAAAAATAAGGTCAAGGTCAAAATAATGTCAAGAATATTGGTGCTATTTTGGAGTCAGATCTGAGTTTCAGTAGTCATGTCAAAGCAGTCAGTAAATCAGCATACTATCATCTCAAAAACATTGCAAGAATCAGATGCTTTGTTTCCAGTGAGGACTTAGAGAAACTTGTTCATGCTTTTATCAGCAGCAGGGTGGATTACTGTAACGGCCTCCTCATTGCCCTTCCCAAAAAGACAGTCAGACAGTTACAGCTCATCCAGAACGCTGCGGCCAGAATTCTGACCAGAAGCAGGAAATCAGAGCACATCACACCTGTCCTCAGGTCTTTACACTGGCTCCTAGTTACATTCAGAATAGATTTTAAAGTATTATTTCTGGTCTATAAATCACTAAATGGCCTAGGAGCTCAATACATTACAGATATGCTCACTGAATACAAACCTAACAGATCACTCAGATCATTAGGATCAAATAAACTAGAAATTCCAAGAGTTCAGTCAAAGCAGGGTGAATCGGCTTTCAGCTGTTAACAGCGCCCCCTGCTGCTGGAATCAGCTTCCAGAAATGATCAGATGTGCTCCAACATTAGGCACGTTTAAATCAAGACTGAAAACACATCTGTTTAGCTGTGCCTTTACTGAATGAGTACTGTGCAACGTCCTACAGACCACACTATTATGTCTGTCTTTTCTTTTTCATTCTTTTATAAGCCATTTTAACACATTTTATCTGTTTTTAATCATTTTTATTTTTCTTATACTCGTCTCTTTAATTCCTGTTTATTTAAAGCACTTTGAATTGCCATCGTGTATGAAATGTGCTATAGAAATAAACTTGCCTTTCCTTACAACAGTAAAGCAGTTCTTTGATGACGTAAAAGTAGTTTAACAACAGTAGTTTTTAGAATCACACAAAAAAAATCATTTTTTACAGCAGTAAAGTATTTTTTTTACTACATAAATATTTTTTTTTTTGATGACCGAAAATCTTTTATAGCCTCAAATGCACTCAGCATAAGAAACGTTTCCGACACCATTGCAGTTTATTACTACATTCAGTATATATATTTATATATATATATATATATATAATTTTATTTTTATTAAATTAAATTACATTTTATTTATTTTTTAAATTTAAATTATTAATTTTCTTATTTCATTTCATTCCATTTAATTTCACTTCTTATTCAATACATGCTATAATATTTTTGATTTCATTTTATGTATTTTTAAATTTAATTTAATCGTTTTATTTTAATGATTTATTATTTTATTTTTTATTTCACTTCATTTCATTACATATTTTTAAATTTTATTGTTATTTCATTTCTTATTCACTTAATTTTTTTAATTAATTTCATTTTAATTCATTTAATTTAATTTTTATTTTCTATTTGTTTCTATTCCTCATGAAATTTTATTTCTTATTTTCTTAATTTACTGTATTTAATTTAATTTCTTATTTATTTTTTTTCTATATTTTTATTACATTTTATGTTTTTTTTAATGTTTTTACATTTCATCATTCATTCATTTTCTTTTCAGCTTAGTCTCTTTATTCCCACTATGCAGCCCTTTTTATATTTTTCAATTCAATTCAATTCCCCTTTATTTGTATAGCGCTTATACAATGTAGATTGTGTCAAAGCAGCTTCACATAAAAGGTCACAGTAAATAGGAACAGTGTAGTTCAGTTTGTAGTGTTTAAGTTCAGTTCAGTTTAGCTCAGTTCAGTGTGGTTTAATAATCACTACTGAGAGTCCAAATATTGAAGGGTAAATCCAACGATGCGCAGCTCTATAGATCCTGAACCATGCAAGCCAGTGGCGACAGCGGAGAGGGAAAAAAAACTTCACTAATGGCGGAAGTGAAGAAAAAAAACCTTGAGAGAAACCAGGCTCAGTTGGGCACGACCATTTTAATTTCTCCGCTGGCCAAACGTCTTGTGCAGAGCTGCAGTCTCAGTGGCGGAGGCTGGAAGCTGGCCTCAGCGAAGAGTCGTCTGTCTCTGGAGTGTCACAGGAATCAGTCTCATGTTCTCCACTCCTCCATGACCACCACAGTAGCTGCTCAGGATACAGCCTGGTCCAGGATATGGAAACCTTGGGATCATCTCGTCGTTGGTCTTGGATCGAATCAGTGACTCTTACAGTAATCCAGCCTAGAAGTCATAAAAGCATGGACTAGCTTTTCTGCATCTGAGATGGATAGCATACTTCGTAACTTAGCGATATTTCTCAGATGAAAGAAAGCAGTTTTTGTGACATGGGATATATGATTCATTTTAAATTCATTTCATTTCATTTATTTTATTTTAACAATTTTATTTTAATGATTCATTTTTTTTAAAAAATTGGCCATTTTATTTATTTATTTTTAATTTTATTGTCTTTTCATTTTACTATAATTTCTTATTTATTTTTTATGTATTTAATTTTGTTACCTATTTAATTTATCTCATTTGATTTCTTATTTTATATTATTTGTTTCTTATTTTATTTGTTTTTTATTTCTTATTTCACTTTAATTTAATTTCTTATTTTTAATATATTGTAAATTAATTTATTACATTTTATTTTATGTATTTTTTTTTATTTTATTTAATTTCTTATTTTATTTTACCGTTTTATTTTAATGATTACCATATTATTATTTAATTTTTTAGGTCACTTTTCATTTACTTTTTTCATTTTATTGTTATATTACTTTAATTTCTTATTTATTTTTTATTTAATTAAAATATATTAATTTCATTTGATTGCATTTCATTTTATTTCTTATTTTCTTAATTTATTGTATTTGATTTAATTTATTATTTATTTCTTCTATGTTTTATTTACTTTTATGTATTTATAACATTTTTTATTTAATGATCTATTATTTGATTTATTTATTTTTAGGTCACTTTTCATTTAATTTTATTTTTTATTGTTATTTTATTTTACTTATTTAATTTCATTTTATTTCTTAGTAAATTTTTTTCACTTGATTTCTTATTTCATTTTTAATCATTTATTTTATTTTAATTCATTTTATTTGGTCTAATTTTATTTCATTTCTTAATTTAATGTAATTCAATTTGACTGCTTTACTTAAAGTACTTCATATACACACACACTCTGATATGAAGCATTTAAGAGATGATGCATCTTAAAAAAGAGATGCATCTTTAACCTAACACCTCACAGACTGTAAATAGAAACAGTGTTGAACTGCAGTTTTCGACTGAGCTGTCTGACATTATTAAAGCACAATAAATAGCAGAAAAGCAGCACTTTTACCGTGATCTTGAGACTGCATGTAGACAGAGTACACAAGGTCAAACATTACCACAGACTGATGCAACCCAACTATACATTGTCAGCATTAACAAAGGCCTTGTTAGAAGAATGTAGAAGGATCAAGGCGGCGCGTGCTACATGCTAAGTATCTGAAATGAGCCGAGCGGCCAGAAATCGATGTGTTGATGGATTCTGAAGGTGTTGTTTTTCAGCGCTGTACTTTACCTGTGTCACAGGGTCAGTTAGCAGCATGTCTACAGTGCACAAAGGATAAAACTGCACAGCGCTGCTGCTTTTCTGATAGGATGCAGTTACTGGAGCAGAGAAAAGATATGGAAAGTTTGTAAAGGCATGAAGTTACCCTTTAATTCTGTTTTATTTTTATTTCTTTAATTTAATTTAATTGTGTTTCTTATTTTATTTTTTAATTTAATTTCTTATTTAATTGTAACAAATTTAATTTCTTGGCGTTGTCAGAAGTATCGAGACATTTTAAAAACATCCGTTCCCTGCTAACATTTGAGCTCTGTTAACTCTTACTCTGCGTTCACACCAGCCGCGGATGAAGCGTCAAGCGTGAGTGATTTACAATACAATATTTATTTATAAAGCACATTTAAAAACAAGGCGGCGCATGTTTGCATGTTCTCCCCGTGTTCGCGTGGGTTTCCTCCGGGTGCTCCGGTTTCCCCCACAGTCCAAAGACATGCGATACAGGTGAATTGGGTAAGCTAAAATTGTCCGTAGTGCATGTGTGTGAATGAGATTGTATGGGTGTTTCCCAGTGATGGGTTGCAGTTGGAAGGGCATACACTGTGTAAAACATATGCTGGATAAGTTGGCGGTTCATTCCGCAGTGGCGACCCCAGATTAATAAAGGGACTTACCCAAAAAGAAAATTAATGAATTTAATTTTATTTTTAATTTCATTTTATATACTTATTTTATTAAATTGTATTCATTTATTTAATTTCATTTTTAGGTCATTTTTAATTTAATTAATTTTTTTTTTTAACAAATTTCATTTTATTTCTATTTCATTTATTTCTTATTTTACTTTATTCATTAATTTTTATTAAATTTATAAAAAAAAAATTTCGTTTTTATTTTGTAAATTTTTTTATTTAATTTAATTTAATTAATATATTTTAATCTATATTAATTGTATTTATTTAATATTTTATTATTATTGAATGACATTAGGTCATTTTCACTTCAACTATAGGAACTATTTCATTTACTTTTATTTATTATTTTATTTCTTATTTCATTTTATTTATCTATTTATTCATTCATATTTATTTAATTTCCTATTAAATTTTTTTATTTAATTAATACATTTTTATTTAATTTATGTATTTATAACATTTTATTACTATTTAATTACATTTTAGGTCATTTTCATTTTTACTTTTATTTATTATTTATATCATTTTTATTTACTTTAATTTGTTATTTAATTTTTCTTTAAGGTCATTTTATTTCTTATTCCATTTCTTATTTTTTGTTATTTAGTTTAATTTTAATTTAATTTAATTTCAATAATTTTTTAAATTAAATTTAATTGCTTGTCTTATTAAACTTTATTTATTTATTTTCATGTCTTTTTTATTGTATTTAATTTAAATTCTTATTTCATTTCATATATTTATTTAATTTAATTTAATTTAATTTATTCATTTTATTTCATTTTTAGGTAATTTTTAATTTCATTTTAATGATTAAATTTATTTTACTTTTAATTTAATTTAATTTTCTATTTTACTTTATTATTTTAGTTCATTTATTATTTCATGTTATTTGTTTAATTTCTTATTCAATGTGTCCATTTCAGTTTTTCATTTAATTCAATTTGAATTTAATTTAATTTATTTTGTTTAAATTTTATTTAAATTGTTTATTTTTAATATTGTTTTATTATTATTTAATTACATTTTTAGGTCGTTTTCAATTCAAATAATTTCATTTAATTATATTTCTTTTTCATAATTTTTTTTTTACTTTATTTTCTTATGTAAATAAATAATTTTTATTCAAAATTTCATTTTATTTCTTATGTCATTTCTTATTTAATTTAATTTATTTATCATTTAATCCTAATTTATTTTATTTAATTATTTATTTCATATTTAATAATTTTTTTATTTTCTTTTTAAAGTTCAGATAATAAAAACAGTTTAAGTAGAATATCTCAATCCTGATGATGTTAATTTGGTTTTCCTACACCATCAAATACGGTTTCTAAAATCATCAATTTGCATCCGTTAAATAGCAGATCAGCCTTTATTAATTACACATTTGACACGACAGTACACTCTCTGATCGTTTTGAGACCCAACGCTATAAGCAAGGAGGATAAAATAATAATAATTGTATGAGAAAGCAGAAGCAACAGCAGACTGAGCACAGCGTTCAGCAATAGTTGTCCTTAAACTAAACCAAAAACTATATACTGCAACATGACTGTCTAATAACAAACAGAATAACAATAATACACAATAACTAGCCATCAGATCAGATCTGTGCATGTAAAGTACACTAGTTAATTGCTAGAAAAATAAAAGAAACAACAAGTCCAGCTGAGAAAAACGCATAAAAACAATCTCCATACATGACTGATCAGATAACAGCTGCAGTGTGGCTCTGGGCCTGCGGGTGGCACTGCAGCACTTTAGCGCACAATCAGATCACTCCTGTTTTCTCTTTCACCTGTTTTGTTTTTCGTCTCATCGCTTTTTTCTTGCCTCCTTTTCCTAATCTCTTGACTTCTCTTTCTCATATACAGATACAAACAAGCCCAGAGGACAAAACACACTGGACTGACCTGTTTACTGGCTATATTTTAATTAGCATGTTTAGCTCCGGAGCATTCAGGTTTAGTTTTGGCATGCAGAAGATGAAGATGATGATGATGTGGGTGTTTGTTACAGTAGTGGATCCTGCCAGTGTGGAATTCCTCACAGCTCCAGATCATTTCATCATCCTCCTGTTCAACAGTGTTAGCTCTGCTGCTGAATCCAACACGAGCTCATTGAAATATGGCTTTCAGTCTAGATCTGGTGTGAAACTGCTAGCGTTGTCAAACGTATCGACATTTTAAAAACATCCATTCGCTGCTAACACTGTTAGCGCTGTTAACTCTTACTCTGCATTCACACCAGCTGCGAATGAAGCGTCAAGCGCGAGTGATTTACAATACAATACAATATTTATTTATAAAGCACATTTAAACAAGACAACGCGGTGGCGCAGTAGGCAGTGCTGTCGCCTCACAGCAAGAAGGTTGCTGGTTTGAGCCTCGGCCGGGTTAGTTGCCATTTCTGTGTGGAGTTTGCATGTTCTCCCCACGTTCGCGTGGGTGCTCCAGTTTTCCCCACAGTCCAAACACATGCGGTACAGGTGAATTGGGTAAGCTAAATTGTCTGTAGTGTATGTGTGTGTATGGATGTTTCCCAGTGATGGGTTGCAGCTGGAAGGGAATCCGCTGTGTAAAACATGTGCTGGATAAGTTGGCGGTTCATTCCGTAGTGGCAATCCCAGATTAATAAAGGGACTAAGCCAAAATAAAAACAAATAAATTAATGAATTATTGAATATTTTCTCATAATTATTTAATAATATTAGGATTTTATTAACTGTTTATTTTAATTCACCAACATTACTAAGGTAAATAGTTTTAATAGTCAAAAATAAAAATATTTAAACAAAATATCTTTATAATAAAATAAACAAAAGTGTTAAAGAGACTCCGAAACTTGATAAATAACGTCACAAATTGTGCGAAATAGTAAAGTGTAAATACTGAACAAAGCAAACTTTAAGGTGTGAATAATAATGCTAAACCTCCAACTCTGTGCACAAATGAAATTAGGATATCTTTATCACAAATTAGCACAAGCATCATTATTCAAATACATACTGAAACATTACAAATTGCGACGTTGGATGACTACATTACCCTTATGTTTAAAAATCTTTCAGATGGGGATCTAGTACTCAGTGCACCACTTAGCGGGTTTCCACACAGGTTCTGCATCTTGTTTATACACACTATGAACATCAGCTACGCTAATTATTTTCTTTATTCTCCATTTCCTCCTGGGGATACTCTTCCCGAGGCCCTCAGACTATGCAGAGTCACTGATTCGATCCAAGACCAACGACGAGATGATCCCAAGGTTTCCATATCCTGGACCAGGCCGTATCCTGAGCAGCTACTGTGGTGGTCATAGAGGAGTGGAGAACATGAGACTGATTCCTGTGACGCTCCAGAGACAGACGAGTCTTCGCTGAGGCCAGCTTCCAGCCTCCGCCGCTGAGACTGCAGCTCTGCACGAGACGTTTGGCCAGCGGAGAAATTAAAATGGTCGTGCCCAACTGAGCCTGGTTTCTCTCAAGGTTTTTTTCTTCACTTTCGTCAATGAGTGAAGTTCTTTTCCCTCTCCACTGTCGCCACTGGCTTGCATGGTTCAGGATCTGTAGAGCTGCGCATCGTTGGATTTGCTCTTCAGTATTTGGACTCTCAGTAGTGATTATTAAACCACACTGAACTGAGCTAAACTGAACTGAACTTAAACACTACAAACTGAACTACACTGTTCCTATTTACTATGACCTTTTATGTGAAGCTGCTTTGACACAATCTACATTGTATAAGCGCTACACAAATAAAGGTCAATTGAATAGTGACAGGATGTACAAGAAAAGAAACCAAAAAGCCACTCTGGCTACATCCTTTTTTATTTACAATCTCTTTACTGTTGCTATACGGCACTTATTTATGTGTATAAGAAGGATGTGTATCTGAAACATTCAACATAATGGTACCTTAATAATGTATTACAGATTCACAAAAATGTAGACAGCGCCCTCTAGTGGATTTTTCATCTCAAACGTGCAATAAAACACACCCTAAGTAAGATATTTCAAATTCGCTGTAATACAGAGAGCATCATCTAATAGATTAATCAAGGTAAAACTACATGGTGCACTTTTCTTTTATGTTTGCTTTTGTAAACACTATTGGTTGGGATTAGAAGGATGTGCATCTGAAACAAACAAAATGCACCCTTAGTAACACGTTAAAAAAAGAAATGTAGGCAGCACCCTCTGATTTATTATCAGAAACGTGCAACAAAATGCACGAGGAGAAATGTATTTTACGATCTGCAATCTATTTTTTAGATTGTTTGTTTTGTTTCGAGAAGCATTTTCTAGACAAGCAAAATATTTTGCCATGTTTTCAGAAATGATGAGTCAAAATAAAGTGAGTTTTTCTTTAAAACAAGCTAAATAATCTGCCAATATAATAAGCAGAACAATATTGTTTCCGCTTTGAATCTACACTATTTCACGTACCACATCAGCAGATTATTTAGCTTGTTTTAAGGAAAAAACTCTTATTTTCACTCATTATTTCTGAACACAAGACAATATCTTTTACTTGACTAAAACTGCTTCTTGGTTAAAGAATTTTTAGATATTTGGACTGAAAAAAGATAAAACTAAGAAAGAAAAGCGTATTTTTACAGCGCTGTGATTTTCAGAAGAGCTGTTGGCACCGAGAGCCATTATTCTGGATTTACAATCTATTTTTTTAGATTATTTGTCTTGTTTCTAGTCCAAATGTCTAAAAATTCTTAAATCAAGAAGATTTTTGTAGTCAAGCAAAATATTTGGCCATGTTTCAGAAATGAGGAGTCAAAATAAAGTGAGTTTTTCTTTAAAACACGATAAATAATCTGCCAATATAATAAGCAGAACAATATTGTTTCCGCTTTGAATCTACACTAATTCACGTACCACATCAGCAGATTATTTAGCTGGTTTTAAGGAAAAAATTCATATTTTTCACTCATTTCTGAAAACAAGACAATATTTTGCACTAGTTTAAAAAAACTGCTTCTTGGTTAAAGAATTTTTAGATATTTTGACTGGAAACCAGATAAATCTCTCAGAAAGAAAAGCGTATTTTTACAGCGCTGTGATTTTCAGAAGAGCTGTTGGCACCGAGAGCTATTATTCTGGATTTACAATCTATTTTTAGATTATTTGTCTTGTTTCTAGTCCAAATGTCTAAACATTCTTAAATCAAGATAAATTTTGTAGTCAGGCAAAATATTTTTTGGCCATGTTTCAGAAATAAATAAAGTGAGTTTTTCTTTAAAACAAGCTAAATAATCTGCCAATATAATAAGCAGAACAATATTGTTTTCGCTTTGAATCTACACTATTTCACGTACCACATCGGCTAGATAGACTAGAAACAAGATAAAACTAAGAAAGAAAAGCGTATTTTTACAGTGCTGTGATTTTCAGAAGAGCTGTTGGCACCGAGAGCCATTATTCTGCCACTTGATCATTATTGTTTTGTGTACACAGGGTGAAATAACAAATGACAACAACAGACACCTGTGTACAAATGAAGCTTGAACTCATGTCTGTGGGTGTTTCTGACGCTCTCCCCTCGTTTACACTCGGCACAAGAAGCGAAATATTAATTAACCTGAGGATCTTTCGAGGCTGCAAAAAATGATATCCATTTAATAACTGGCAACCCAAAAGCGGCAGTCATCAGAGGATGCTGAAGATCACTTTAACCTTGTGTCTCAATTTAGTAATAAAAAATACATACAGGTCAAAAGGTCAAATTATAAATAACCCTTTAAATTAGTTTGTTGACATCACTGATGTTTTACTTATGAAATAAAAACTATCAGATATATTACATTTATTATTAGATGTCAAGTTTATTTTTGGGGCCGCACGGTGTGTCAGTGATTAGCACAGCAAGAAGGTCTCTGATTCGAGTCCTGGCTAGGCCAGTTGGCATTTCTGTGTGGAGTTTGCATGTTCTCCCAGTGTTGGCATGGGTTTCCTCCGGGTGCTCTGGTTTCCTCCACAGTCCAAACACATGCGCTATAGGGGAATTGATGAACTAAATTGGCTGTAGTGTATGAATGTGTATGGGTGTTTCCCAGTACTGGGTTGTGGCTGGTAGTTCATTGTAAACATATATACAGATATTAAGATCCTAGTTTTTTTTAGTATCATTGAGATACTACTGTAATATTTATTTATATTGTGACTGATTTTTCCTGACTTTTTAAATGCATGTCTCTGCACACTCACCGGCCACTTTATTAGGTACACCTGTCCAACTGCTCGTTAACACAAATTTCTTATCAGCCAATCACATGGCAGCTACTCGATGCATTTAGGCATGTAGACATGGTTAAGACGATCTGCTGCAGTTCAAAGAGAGCATCAGAATGGGGAAGAAAGGGGATTTAAGTGACTTTGAACGTGGCATGGTTGTTGGTGCCAGACAGGCTGGTCTGAGTATTTCAGAAACTGTTGATCTACTGAGATTTTCACGCACAACCATCTCTAGGGTTTACAGAGAATGATCTGGGAGAAAATATCCAGTGAGCGGCAGTTCTGTGGGTGCAAATAAGGTCAGAGGAGAATGGCCAGACTGGTTCCAGCTGATAGAAAGGTAACAGTTACTCTAATAACCACTTGTTACAACTGAGGTCTGCAGAAGAGCATCTCTGAACACACAACACATCAGTAGACTATTGTGAGAATTATCTCACACTGGTTTCTTGAACATGACAATGAGTTCACTGTACTCAAATGGCCTCCACAATCACCAGAGCTCAATCCAATAGAGCACTTTTGGGATGTGGTGGAACAGGAGAGTCGCATCATGGATGTGCAGCCGACAAATCTGCAGCAACTGCGTGATGCTATCATGACAATAAGTTTAACATTTTATATTATTTAATCATATTTATTTTATTTAATTATTTAATTATCATTTATTTAATTTTATTTTAATGCATGTTATTTTATTGTATTTAATTGAATTTTCAAGTAATAAAACCAGACAGTTTAAGTAGATTATAATAACCCTGATGGTGTTAATTTGGTTTTTCTACACCATCAGATATTCTAACAGTTTCTAAAGTTATTAATTCATTTAGGTTAAACAGTAGATTAGCCTTTATTAATTACACATTTGACACGACAGTACACTATCTGATCATTTTGAGACCTAAAGCTATAAGAATAACTGTGAGAAAGCAGCAGCTACAGCGGAATGTGCAAAAAGTTCAGCAAATTTTGTCCTTGAATAAAAAAAAAAAACTATATTAATACCGTAATGTGACTGACTACATATATAATAATCACAAATGTAAGGATGGCTAAGTCTCTCCATAATATTAAACCCTGAGAAGTGTTATGGAACTCCACACGATGCAAGACCATGAGAATGGTCAGGCACTAAAACAATAAACTTTCTAATCTGAGAAGAAAATCAGCTAGGAAACCAGTTGTTCAACTGTCTGGATCATGCACCTTGAGCCTCTCTCTCTCTGCCCTCTGTTTACCTTTTCCACCAGGGATGTGTTTCCCAAAACCATCGTTGGCCAACTAAGGTCGCAAGTTTCGTCGTTACAAACATTGTTTGTTGATTTGCCGTTTCCCAAATCCGTCGCTTCAACGAACATTCGCAAACTGTATCGTAAACTTGAGCACTTGCAACTACACCTCTGGAGCTGTAGTTAGAAACATAGTTCCTGGCTGTGTTCTATTCCCACTTATCCCCCCTATGCCCTATTCATTTAGAACATTCTAACATTCAAAGTTGGAATTGTGAAAAGTAAAAAACATTAAGGTCATCTCTCTTGGGTGTAATTTGCTTTCTAACTATTTTTACAGTTCAGTTTTAGCGATCTTTATGTTTACAATTATGCTCCCTTCACAGTGCACTTTGAAAACATTGATGTCATTTTGAACACAGCCTCATGGCGAAAGCTATAGGTGACCTAATATTTAAAAGCGGGATTTATGTTACGTCTCCAAAGCTTGTGAAAACAAAAAACACAGCATATGTTAATTCTTTTAATTTATAGTGGGTTATTTATTTAGTATCTGTACTGTACATGACATGGGCCTGTTGGTTAGAACTTTCTGCTGTGGTTTACATGTGTCCAATTGTAAAAGCAGACTTAAAACAAACAAAAACAAACAAACAAACAAACAAACAAACAATATCCTACTTTAATAATAATAATCATCATCATTTTTATTTCTAATACTTAATAATTATTACATTTCATTTCTTGCTAAATCGCCTCATTATTTATTTATTTATATATGAGATTAGAATACGTGTTAGCTTTTGTAAGTGATTTCATGTTTTATGATATGTCATTCTCAATATTACTAGTAAAGCAAACACAGGCTCCATATGTGCCATATATTTCAGTTAATATGGAAAGCGAGTGCATGTTTTTACCAAATCTATTGTTAGATTTTATTTTAAATGTGTGTTTGTGTAAAACAATCTAATCTGCACAAAGAAATGATGGGGTTCTTCTCTAAAGAAGTAGTTACTCTGCCCTGTTTAGAGCGTCATAATGGGCGATTTACGTTCTAACTAACATGGTTCAAGCGATAGATCTACGACAGAGAATCTATGCGTTTTGGGAAACAGTCGTCACTACATCTATCTTTTCTCAAACGATGCATCGTACCATGATAGTCCAGCTGCGAGTTACGTCGTTGTTTGGGAAACGAACCCCAGAGCAGATCACACACATTCTACACAGATTGTCCAAGTTTTTAATATGGTGTATCTTGCGGCTCTATATTTGTGTTTGGTGTCATTTTAAATGTCTCTGTGTGATTGGTTAAGTGGTCTTAATTTCACTGTAATATTTTACAATTTCCCTTATATCAGTTGATTTGGGTTTTGACTTTGATAAGATCATTGCCAGATGCTCCACTCCAGGAAAAATGGTCCTCACATCAACTGCTGACCAGGCAAGGGTCTTGGTGAAGCTTTTATTGTCTTTCATTTATGATGGCTTGTTGTGGTTTTAGTAGTTAAGGGAAAGGCGCAGAAGTGTCTAAGGCAGTGGTTCTCAAACCTTTTTCATCAAGTACCACCTCAGAAAAGAATTGTCTTTCCAAGTACCACTATAATAAGCAGTATTGAAATACAGTAGTGTAGTAGGCCCGATAAAGCAGCTACAGCACTGCACAGTTCAAAAAACGAGGCAGATTAATCCCTATTATTAAACATATGTATTATTGTCAGCCACTTTAAACATTATAAATAATTTATGTGCTTATATGTAAAACAAACAAACAAACAAACAAACAAACCAACAAACAAAGAAAACAAACAAATAAAAATAAAACGTCAATGTTTAAATTAAACTATGTTTTTAAAAAGTTAAAAATGAACAAATAAAAATACTCCTTTTCTTAAATGTAAAGTCTTAACATAGTAGCCAATTCATCAACACCTGGAAATGTTGCCTGGACCTCAGAAATATAGGCTTTATGTCATCTTATTCATATATAACTCATTTTTAATACATTTGGAATTATTGTAGCATGTGAATATGACATATTTGATTCCTCCGTGTACCAGAAGGAAGCCCGCATACCACTAGTGGTAAATGTCCCACAGTTTGAGAACCACTGGTCTAAGGGATTTTGTAGCCAGGATACCCTGTTGCAGTGTGTGAGTCTCTGAGCTCTGCATCAAGACTAATTTGCTGCAACGTACTTCTACACGGTCAGGTATTTATCTCTTAGCTGTATCTTTGGGTAATTGATGTTGTGCATTTATGAACTGGCTTATTTTGTTTATGTGAATTGGATTGGGAAATCTTTGCCTGGAAAATAAATGTAAAATTCTTGTTTACTTCTAATATCTCTTGAAAGCGTTGTAACTGGTAGATTGTTTAGGCTGATGTTTCCACACCAGGATTGCTCATACACTGAGGCTTAATGGATGGGGCACAGCATTAGAGACCTGTTGATTTCTGACAATCACCGACTTAGTATGATATAATCTAGCGGCTAAATCAAACTTTATGTATAAGCAAGCATGGGGCGGCCTAATATTACTTCAAGGAAATTAGTTTACAGTTATATCCTCTAGCTAAGAACCAGAACTGGCCAGG